>NW_026706161.1:0-137686 GCF_029867415.1 Vicia villosa | reverse complement strand
CAGGGTAGAAGTTACAGCATTTGCCCCCATGTATCCAAGGGCGTCCAAGTAAACAGGAGTAGGCTGGGTGAATTTCCATTACGTAAAAGATAGAATCAAAGATTTGAGAACCCACTCTGATTGGGAGATTCACTTTTCCGTATACCGTTCTGGTTGACCCGTCAAAGGCTCTTACCACAACATCACTTGGTTGTAACACAATTCCTTCGAAGTCAAGCTTTTCTAGTACTGTTTTCGGCAACACGTTCAGAGAAGAACCGTTATCTACTAGCACATGAGATAGAGTGGTGCCATTACATTTGTGGACCGTCCTTTCGGGCCATACCCCTCCCGTGGGTGGGATACGTGAACTGACTCTTTTTTGTCGATCGGCACGCTTTCGCGTCTCTTTTGAAAAAAAGTTTACAGAGTCGCCACCGACCTTTTATTTTATCCAATGAAGGAAAGGTTTATAAAAGAAACAGAAAAAAGACCTTTGAGAGATTCTGGGTAAGGGGGTAGGTTATACAAAGGGAAGGTGTTAGCACCCTTTGTATCCATGGTTATCCATGGGCTCTTTAGTTTGCTTAGCTCATTTGCTTTACTTTTCAATTGATTCGGAATGCTTTACCTGTGTTTTTGAAATACCTTTGCAAATAGAATTTGTAATGATCCTTGTGCGGATATATACAAATGCTTGTTTATCTTTCGAAAGATGTTTTGAAAAGAACGTTAATTTTGTAATGATCCGTGTTTGGATGTATACAAAATATTGTCTTTTGGAAAGTTTATTTTGAAAAACAACAGTGTATGAGAATTTTGTTTGTTTTGATTTTTGAGTAAGCAAACTAGGAGGTCTACCCTGAGTTAGGAGGTCTTTATCCTTGTTCCCTTTAAAAATCTATCCATTCGTCGGATATGAACAAAAGGTTCGATTTTGTACTCGAAACAGTAGAAATGTAACTTTGATTTTGAAAAGAGTGAAAAGGGGTTACCCTAGGAGGTGCAAATGTGATTGTGATTGAATTCAGATATTTATCTTTGAAGTTAGTGATCTGACGGTTCAGTTTTATCTTTGACATACACGCAGTTTATATGGGTGCTGGAAATTAAAATGCGGAAATGTAAAGTGCAGAAAGTAAATCTACGCTATTACATCGATTGTGCGGGAAATGTAAACTAGCCTATTTACATGAATTTGACATCCTATACATTTATCTAGGAATTTTAAATTGCAAGAAATAAAAGGCATATTTTTGTATTTTTGTGATTTATTTTAAATATAATTAATGCATTATTAATTAATTTTAAAATAAAGAAAAGATGAAAAAATGATCAAACTTAGAAAATAAGTTTAGAATATGTACAAAATGTTTGTTAATTGATTTTAGAACAAAACTAATTTTTTTGTAATTTTTGAAATTGTTTTTGGATTTTTTAAGTTAATTAAAACATAATTATACAAATAATTACACAAATAATTAAAACTTAATGATAAAATTATCCTAAATATGTACAAAATTAGTTTATGGTATATAAACAATATTTAACACAAAGAACAATTTTTTTTGATTTTTTGACTAATTAAAATAATTAATAAGCAAATATATAAATACATACTAATTAATTATGAAAAATATTGAAATTTTGAAGAAAAATAAAATATTTTTGTTTCATAAAATAATATATTATTTTAGAAGTTTAAAATATTTTTTGTGAATTTTTTGGGATTTTTTAACTATTTTTAATTATTTTTGCAAATAAAAATAAAATAAAATAGAAAATTAAAAAGGATACTAATCTGGTGTGGAAGTCAGATGAAGGTGCATGGTGTGGTTGTGTGTTATGGTGTGTTGGATTCATTTTTAATGAAGATCTATGGCCCAGATTGAAGAGAGCATGACATAATGATAAGACTGCATGCACTGAATTCAAAATGAATTCAAACTCTTGATGGGGTCCACACGCGCCAAAGCTGGCCAATGGAGAAGCCAGATGCGTCCACGCGTGCAGTCAAACATTCAACTACACTATTCATCATCTTCTCCAAGTTACCTGCGGATTTAGCTGCGAACTTACCTGCAATTTTACCTGCGGATTTCACCTTCGAATTTCTGGATTTTTGAAACCTACAAAAACGCATGAAAATAAAAACCACAAGGACCCAGATCTACTAAAGATGACCTCCTGAGTCCAATGGTGAGGTTAGTTTTCTCATTTGACCACGTTAAGTATGAACACGAAGAGGTTGAAGCTTTGAGCTTCAACCATGGCACCCCACGATTCAGGGCTTTAAACTCACATGTTAAACGTTAGATCTACCCCATATGATCTCAAATGGATGGCAAAGGCATTAGATTGTGTTTAAATAAGCTTATAGTTTAGATATCACAAGTTGATAATATGCATGAATATGTTATTTTTGAAACACGTATTCTATGAGTATGTAGCCATGGTTATTGCTTCTAACTTACTATATTAAGTGCCAGGAGATGATTAGAGCAATTGGTTTGTATTGATAGTGATTGAAATATGTAATTCGAAAGTTACAAAGTATGGAGAATTTTGAGAATTTTTAGAGGTTTCTTTGCTATACTCTTGCTATCTCTTCGTGTCTCCCCTTGTTGCTGAAGTAGAATAGCTTATTTATAAGCCAAAGGCTGCTTGGAAGTGAAGCAATAAGCTTTGATTGCTCTTGTTGAAAATTTGATTTTTAAAATATTAAAAATCTTTGAATTGTTGACCAAGTCTTCTTCTATTCAATGCACTTGTCTTGGGCATCAATTTTCTGCAGAAAAATGAAGACTTTGGAGGTGTGTCATACTTGGAGATCAAGCCATCAATTATCCATGCATTTTCTTTTTAATTTTAATCTTAAAGTAAGATAAAATTATGCAAAAAATGGCCAATAAAGATATGGGCTTAATCTTGGTCGTGGGAGGCCCATAGTAACATGGCAAAGATGTTTGGACCATAAAAACTTGGCATCTTTTGGAAAAAAAACATTTTTGAGCAATGTTGATTTCATGCATTTTCCCAAAATTTAGCCAACTTCAACAAGGTGTAAATCCTTCAATTTTTGTCATATGAAGGAGATCTTGCACTTTTTGGAAACCTCAAAGAGTCCTCTAACCAATGTCTTTGGTCTCATATTAAAATGATTTTTGGTTCTCCTTGTGTGTCCATTTGAAAAAAGTGTCTTTTTGTTGACTTTGAAAATGACCTGTAATGTCTTTGGCCATATTTTTCAAATGGTGAATGCTATGACCATGGGATCAATTGCATTTGAAAGATAATTGAATTTCCTTCAAAATGAGCTTTGGTTGACATTTTTTGGATGAAGGATGAGAGAGTTATGATCAGTCAAAGTTGAGTTGACTTTTCAGGCAAAAACCCTAATTTTGAATCTTAGGGTTTTGTTGATTTTTGATCTTTCCTTGATGAATTGTGATCATCCAATGATCAAATGTTGAATCCTTTGACAAAATATGGACTTTGGCAAAAAATTTCATTTTTGACTGTCAGTTGACTTTTTTGGTCAAACGGGTCGTCTGTTGACTGTTTGAGCTGCTGACGGTGCGTCTGAGTGAATTGAAGTTTGAAAATTTGTATGATGGTACTTTGAGATGTATGGATGTATATGAAATCCATTTGAGCTCTCAAAACTTGTTGCTCCTGTTAAAACAAGAAAAACCCTGATTAGGGACTGTCTGTATAGGAGGCAGTTAAGCGTACCTGATTTTTGTGCAGTGCTGAGTTTCTGCTAATCGCGTGATATTCAGAAGACTTCTAACACAAAAATCTTGGAAATTTGAATTGTGAATGATTGATTTGATTGATTGTACAAATCACTGAGAATTGTACTGTCTGCAGTCTGGCCGTCAACTGACTGTTCGTGTACTGAAGCAGCAGTTAAAGTGAAAAATCAACTGTCAAAGTTAATTTCTTTTTTGTTGTTATTTTTGTTTTTGTTTGGTGTGAAGCATGAAAATTTATTTACATGACTTGTTAGAAAACAGAAACATAATAAATAACTGATATTTACAGTATGCGGGCAAAATTACCGATAATAACCTGAAAATTATTTAATGCACAGAAATAGAAATATTTGACTGGCAGAAAATACACAAAATATTATCTTAGTAATTAAGCAATATTATGACAACTAGTACAACATTTAATACTGACAGTATAAATATTACATACTATATTGAAAAGTACGACGAATAAACGGTACGTTTAAGAAAATAAGAAACACGGCAAACTTTAAAAATGACGGTTGATGAACCATGCTATGATCAATAACATGTAGATGATTGGGAGCACAACCATTGCAGGTCCACACTCCTCAGGACTGTGCAGGCAGAAGAAAGTCATGATCACCGTAGCAATGGTGATGACTGTAAGAAACAGTGTCTCTATCCATTTTGCCATTCTTGTTAGGGAAGAAGAAATGATGGATTATGAGGTAGGAATTTGAAAGATGATTTAGAATTTGATGTGAGATTTGTGAAAAGAATGAGAGGTATTTATAGAATGGAAAGATGATAGAGACGTTGGGGAATGATGTGATTCCGTACAAATGGAAATTTTGAGTGGAAGTGAGATTTGAAAGAAAGTGTATGATATTGTTGGGAAAAGAGAGATGTGTAGAATAAAGTTGAGATTTGAATTGGAAAGGAGAGATTTGAAAAGATTTTTGAAAATAATGGAATATAGTACAAAAGTTAGTGGGAAACCAAAAACAATTGTTACCAGTACAGTGTGAGTTTCCTGCTTTTGCGCCTGCAAAAAAAAATTTAACCCTGCATGAACTGTGTTAGTACTATTTATCTGTAAAATAAATAAATAGTATTTGTGGTGTAATGAACAGCATTTGGCGTTTGCGTAAGAATAAATTCCACTGTTAGCCAAGTTACTGTGTAAGAGAAATTCTGAAATTTAAGTACTTCATATGCTAGGATATTTGAAATAAAAATCCATGATTATATGAAACTCTTAATTTTCAGATTGAAGTTTTCTTGAAAAAAGATGTGGGCAAATTTTGGGGTATAACAGTTGCCCCTATTCAATCTTCTTAAACCTGAAGAGATTGTCTGAAATCTGAAGGTAGAAGATGATTGAATAAATAGATGCCCTGAAAATTTGCACTTACCTTGATCAGCAGAGATGTTGGAAGTTGCATTTGAATGTTGTCTGTGAAATGTTGTTGGCAGATTGAAACATTACCTGAGATGGGCTTTTCGAATGCCACCTGGACAATGTGTTGATGGTTTGTTCATCAGAATGAATCTGTTGATTATATCTTGATGAAGGACTTGAAAGTTGATCATTGTGGAACCGTCTGAGGTATCACTTTAGATCTGCAAGATTAGATCGTTCTGGAACCGTCAGAGGTATCGCCTTAGATCTGCAAGATTAGATCGTTCTGGAACCGTCAGAGGTATCGCCTTAGATCTGCAATGTTAGATCGTTCTGGAACCGTCGGAGGTATCGCCTTAGATCTGAAATGCTAGATCGTTCTGGAACCGTCGGAGGTATCGTCTTAGATCTGCAATGCTAGATCGTTCTGGAACCGTCTGAGGTATCGCCTTAGATCTGAAATGCTAGATCGTTCTGGAACCGTCTGAGGTATCGTCTTAGATCTGCAATGCTAGATCGTTCTGGAACCGTCGGAGGTATCGCCTTAGACTAGCAATGTTAGATGATAAATGAGTTGAGAATGAGAGTTCTTCAGAGTGAATCTTTGGTTTGATTGTATCTGAAAGGACTGTTTGTCTGAATAAGATTCAGGATGAACACTGCATGTGAGTGAGAACATCTTTGCTGAAGACATCTGTCTACCTGAAAAATCAAGTTAATAATATGCGATGTCTACGATGCATGTATGATATGAGATCCTCGAGCTAGAGGAGAAAATATGCAAGTTATGTTGTGTATGAATATGCGTATGATGCATGATTGTGAATGTGAATATGAGTGTGATGCATGGTTTATGCAGCTTAGAGCGTGTCAAGCTCCTGATTGGGAAAATAAATCCCAACTTAGTCGTCAAGAAATGAAGGCATTGTGATTGGGAAAATAAATCCCTGCTAGCCATTTGGAAGTGAAGGCATTGTGGTTGTTGATGATCTTCTGTCTCGCTTGAGTACCCTGGGTTGGGGAAATTCTTTGAGAACCAGGATGTTCTATTGAAGGATCTTTGATTACTGCTCGGGGATGAACAGTAGTTTTGAGAGTTCGGACTGTGACGCCCTTTGAAGTGGGAATGAGGAAGATGCATAATCCTCCGATGCACTATCTGACCAAGTTTGGGTGCGGAGATCACACCTTCTGAAGACAGTAATCTGGAACAACCCTGCTGGGGAATAAGACTTCTTTCGAAAGAAAAATCTTTTTGAGGGATTTGTTGAGGAATGTGTCTCCATTGGGGAAACTTCCTTCTGATGCTGGTTTAGGATAATGTCCAAATAATTGGGACATGTCCGGAATGCTATTCCTGTTTTTCCTGGTAAACATCAATCATATTCAAATGCATATGTTCATTCAAAATATCATTGGGATGCTCGCGTATTCAAAACAGAAAAAATGAAAATGTTAGTTATAAGCTGCATTGATTTTTGAAAAGGTGCCGTGATAGGCGGATTAGTATAGGGAGACAACAATCCTAGAAGTAGGAAATTGTCAGAAAGTTTTGAAAAGTATTTATGAAAAGAAATAGCTATGTGAGAACGATCCAGTCAAGTTTCAATTCTGCTATTGCCAATCTGTCTTCGAGCATCTCATCCCTCACTTGTTGGAAGAAAGTGATTGGACTGATCGGTGTCTTTGAGGTGTTGAACCTTGTCGGTGAGTAGGCAGCTGAGCGGGACATAGTTGTATGCTTTATTCCCTAATTTTTGCCTAGGCTGCCCTTTCAGGTTTTCAGCCTACCGGGATTGTATTTGTTTTGTCTCTAATTTTTGCCTGGATCGCCCTTTCGGGTTTTCAATCCACCGAGACGCTCATTTTTGCCTAAGTTGCCCTTTCAGGTTTTCAACTTAGCGAGCTGTATTTTTTTTTTATTTTTTAAGCAAAGTACTTTTTGACTATGTCCCGCATTCACAGGGTGTGGGAAATCCTCGCCATCCATGGTGGTAAGCAACATGGCACCGCCGGAGAATATTTTCTTGATTATGAATGGTCCCTCGTAGGTGGGGGTCCATTTGCCTCTGGGATCACCTTGTGGTAAGATGATGCGTTTGATAACCAAGCCACCAGTTTGGTATGCTTGACTTTTGACTTTCTTGTTGAATGCTTTGATCATGCGCTTTTGGTATAGCTGGCCATGACAGATAGCTGCAAGTCTTTTCTCATCGATCAAGTGTATTTGGTCGAATCGAGTTTGAATCCAATCGTCTTCGTCTAGATCGGCTTCTTTCATGATCCTTAAGGAAGGAATCCTGGATTTCGATTGGGAGAACTGCTTCCATACCGTAGACTAACGAGAATGGAGTTGCCCCTGTTGAAGTACGCGCAGATGTGCGATAACCATGAAGAGCAAAAGGTAACATCTCATGCCAGTCTTTGTAGGTTACTGTCATCTTTTGTATGATTTTCTTGATGTTTTTGTTGGCGGCTTCGACAGCGCCGTTCATCTTTGGTCGATATGGAGAAGAATTATGATGTTTGATCTGGAACTGCGTGCAGAGTTCAGTAATCATTTTGTTGTTTAGATTCGTGCCATTGTCAGTGATGATCCTTTCGGGGATGCCGTACCGACAAATGAGATTGTGCTTGATAAACCTGGCTACCACATTCTTGGTGACAGAAGCGTATGAAGCTGCCTCTACCCACTTTGTGAAGTAGTCAATAGCGACCAGGATAAAGCGATGTCCGTTGGAAGCAGTAGGTTTGATTTCTCCAATCATATCAATACCCCACATTGCGAAAGGCCAAGGAGCCGTCAGAACGTTTAATGGAACTGGAGGTACATGCACTTTGTCGGCATATATCTGGCATTTGTGACAAGTTTTGGAATGATGATGGCAATCTGTCTCCATGGTAGACCAGTAGTAACCTGCTCTCAAGATCTTTTTAGCCATTGTATGTCCGTTGGAATGAGTACCGAAGGTACCATTGTGTATGTCTTCCATGATTTGTTCTGCTTCCTTCTTGTTTACGCAACGAAGTAAAGTCGAGTCATGGTTGCGTTTGTACAAAGTTCCATTGCTTAGGAAGAATTTGGAGGCAAATCTCCTTAGAAACTTTCTGTCGTTAATAGATGCCCCTTCAGGGTACTCCTGGGTTTCGAGATACCTTTGTATTTCATGGAACCATGATTTGTCTTCCATTTGTTTGGTATCGATCTCATTGCAATAGGCTGGTTCGTCTTGCCTGTAAATGGTGATCATAGGAGCTTCGTCGTCCCAATTGACTTTGAACATGGATGACATGGTAGCTAAGGCATCAGCTAGTTGATTTTCTTCGCGTGGGATGTGTTCGAAAGTGATCTCCTCGAAGTAAGGAATCAAACTCAACACATGTCCTTTGTATGGAATTAGATTTGGGTGCTTTGTGTCCCATTCCCCTTTGACTTGGTAGATTACCAAGGCCGAGTCTCCGTAGACTTCAAGGAATTTGATTTTTAGATCAATTGCAGCTTTGAGACCCAGAATGCATGCTTCGTATTCGGCTATATTGTTGGTGCAATTGAAACACAATCTGGCGGTGAAGGGTGTATGACCTCCTGTGGGGGAAATGATCACAGCTCCGATGCCATTGCCGAGCGCATTAGAAGCTCCGTCAAAAACCATAGTCCATCGGGATCCTGGTTGTTTGTAGTCATTGACTAGCATAATGTCTTCGTCTGGGAAGTCAAAGTTCAATGCCTGATAATCATCTACTGCTTGATGAGCTAAATGATCAGCTACCACACTTCCTTTGATTGCTTTTTGCGAAGTGTATTGAATGTCATATTCTGTTAGGATCATTTGCCATCTTGCAATCCTTCCAGAGAGAGCAGGTTTTTCGAACACGTATTTGATTGGATCCATCTTGGAGATCAGGAAAGTGGTGTGATTTAGCATATACTGTCTTAGTCGGCGAGCCGCCCATGCTAAGGCACAGCAAGTTTTTTCGAGTAGTGAGTATCTTGTTTCACAATCGGTAAACTTTTTGCTAAGATAGTAGATTGCGTGCTCCTTTCGACCGGAATCGTCATGTTGTCCGAGTACACACCCCATTGAATCTTCTAACACAGTTAGGTACATTATCAGAGGTCTGCCTTCCACAGGAGGTAACAAGATTGGCGGTTTTTGAAGGTATTCTTTGATTTTATCAAAGGCTAACTGGCATTTGTCATTCCATCTTTCCACTTGATCTTTCTTCAGTAATTTGAAGATTGGCACACAAGTAGGAGTCATATGGGCAATGAATCTGGCTATGTAGTTTAGACGTCCCAAGAATCCTCTGACTTGTTTCTCGGTACGGGGTATAGGCATTTCTTGAATGGCTTTGACCTTGGCAGGATCAACCTCAATACCTTTACTGCTGACGATGAAACCTAAGAGTTTACCGGATCTTACTCCAAAGGTACACTTGTTCGGGTTCAGTCGCAATCTGTATTTCTTGAGTCTGTCAAACAGCTTGTGTAAATGACTCAAATGTTCTTCTTCGGTGTTGGATTTTGCGATCATGTCATCGACATACACCTCTATTTCCTGATGAATCATATCATGAAATAGTGTTACCATTGCTCGTTGGTAGGTAGCTCCAGCATTTTTTAGACCAAAGGGCATTACTTTGTAACAAAAGGTTCCCCAGGGAGTTGTGAAGGTTGTTTTTTCCATGTCTTCGGGTGCCATCTTGATTTGATTGTACCCTGAGAATCCGTCCATAAAGGAGAATACCTTGCATTGTGCGGTATTGTCAACTAGTACATCGATGTGCGGTAAAGGGAAATCATCTTTAGGGCTTGCCCGGTTCAGATCTCTGTAGTCTACACACATTCTGACTTTCCCGTCTTTTTTGGGTACAGGCACGATGTTAGCTATCCAAGGAGGATAACTTACAACTTTTAGGAATCCGGCATTGAATTGTTTTTCAACCTCGTCTTTGATCTTTTTTGACATATCAGGCTTACTCCTTCGCAGTCTCTGTTTGACCGGAGTGCTTCCTTCTTTGATTGGCAGGCGATGAACTACAATGTCCGTGTCAAGGCCAGGCATATCTTGATAAGACCAGGCGAATATCTCGGCGTAGTCTTGCAACAATTGAATCAGTCTTTGCTTGACACTGTTTTCTAAGTCAGCCCCAATTCTGACCTCTTTCTTTTCTTCGTCACTGCCCAAGTTGATGACCTCAATCGGCTCCTCATGAGGCTGTATGGCTTTTTCTTCTTGTTCTAGAAGTCTTGCAATTTCTCTTGGCACTTCACAATCTTCCTCACTTTCGTCCTCAGTTTGGTAGATCGGATTTTCAAAGTCATGACGGGCAATAGCAGAGTCGTTATTGACTGGATCCAGCGTGTATGTGAATCTGCATGGTAGATATGTGAGTGTGTATGAAGAGAAAAACATAGCTATTTGAAAGCGAATAAAGAAAGAAAAAGGATCACAAAATTTTGAACATGCAAGCATCCCATGATTTTATTGAATGCACATAATCATGATATGACAAACCCTTTTTATAGAAGGACCGTTGTGCTAAGGCACACGGCTTTCAAGCTCATGGTTCGACTGTTCAGGAACCACTTTTATCTTTGCACAATATACACAAAGAAAACAGGAAATGGCATTTACTCCTGATCAAAGGAGATCACATCCTCTGCTTTCCAGTTGTTCAATCCACCGTTGTTAGCAGGGAGCACCCAGCTGTTCCAGTTGCAGTTGTTCTTTTCGTCTTCCGTAGCATTGATTCCGCTAGTGGGAAAATGCGTAGGTAATTCCTCAGGATAAGTTGGATGATTTGTTGGATATGAGAATCCAGGTGGAGGTCCCTCTATTGGCTGAGCGAGATGCTCGATAAGGCCGTCCCATGCAGTAGGAATGATGTTTTGAATAGAGACTTGTGCATCCTGATAAGGAGTGTACTGTGACAGAAAATAACCTTCGTTGTTTGGCATCTTCCTGGCTTCTTCAAGAGCGAAGTTGTCGTCGTACTGTTCGTCCCATCCAGTCGGGACAATGTCTTTGATGGGAGTTGAAAAGCTCGGAGGAGCGGAATATTTCACCATATAGTCGTATTTGCCGCTGGGTTCTCCTAGCGTGTCCCATACTTCTTTGGGTGGATTTTGATATTGCTGAGTGACGGGACTTGTGATACTTCCGTCATTTTGATTACCCTCTTCTGTTGGAGTAAGATCTTCCAGAGCAATGTAAGAATTCTGAGGTGTGATATACTGGTAGTTGTAACCGTCATTTGGTCCTCCCACAGCATCCCACATTCCCATGGTAATGGGTGGAATTTCGTCTGGATATGGCTGAATGATGTGGTTCAAGTATGTCCCTTCATCATCAATGGCGTTTACTTCTTGGCTGGCGAAGTGTGATATTAACCCTTCAGAGCGAGGATTTTGATCATTCTTTTGATTTTCACCATTATAGCCCAGACCTAGCTTGTCGGACTTGTAGGGTATATCAGGGAGTTGTCCCCATACTGTGCGATCACCCTGTTCAATCATGGCTTTGGCATCTTTGAGAGAAGCCATAGTTGTAGCTGGAGTAGCAGGAATATGCTTGGTGGTAGAGATATCTGGAGATACAACCTCAAAAGCTTGATACGGAGTTTCGATGGATTCGCCCTCCATCTCAACATACTTGTCGTTGCTCAAGTGACTGACCATATATTCTTCTTCGCCATAGACTGTGACAACCTTTCCTTTTACTGGGTATTTTAACTTCTGATGCAGGGTAGAAGTTACAGCGTTTGCCCCATGTATCCAAGGGCGTCCTAGTAAACAGGAGTATGTTGGAAGAACGTCTATTACGGAAAAGATAACATCGAAAGTTTGAGAGCCCACTCTGATTGGGAGCTTAACTTCTCCGTACACCGTTCTTGTTGACCCATCGAAAGCTCTTACAACCACATCACTTGGTTGTAGCACAACTCCTTTGAAGTCAAGTTTTTCCAGTATTACCTTTGGTAACACGTTTAGAGAGGAACCATTGTCTATTAGCACATGAGACAGAGTGGTGCCGTTGCATTCGATAGAGATGTGCAGGGCCTTGTTGTGATTTCTTCCAGCAGGAGTTAGATCCACATCAGAGAAACCAAGACCATTGGGCACTGTAAGACTGGCGACACAATTCTCAAATTGGTCGATTGGGATTTCTTGAGGCACATGCGCAGCTTGAAGGAACTTCATTAGAGCTTTAGCATGAGCTTCTGAATATTTTAGCAGAGATAACATTGAGATTTTTGAAGCAGTATGCCCCAGTTGTTCGACAATATTGTAATCACTTTTGCAGATGATTTTCAATATTTCGTCCATCTCTTGCTTTGATGGATCCTCAGCAGTGATCTCTACCGGATTTTGAACTGGTTCGATCAGTGGCTCTTTGCCTCGAGTGTTGATATCTGAAATAGGAATTGGAACCTGGATTGGACTAGCAGCAATATTTGGAGAAATTTCTGGTGAAAAGATTCTTCCACTTCTCGTGATCTTGCTAGTGCCTGCAATGTTACTTACAGCTGAAGTAGTTAGTGTTGCGTCCTCTTTAGTCGAGGGATCCTGCTTAACTCCATGAATGTAAACATTAGTGTCATATCCCCATGGGACAGCTTTGTCTGAGGAGTATGGAAATGGAGTTGGTCTAGCAATGACTACTGATGCCACTTTGAGTGTAGCAGAAAGTTTGAATGGAGCCTTGGTAGAGATTTTGAATGGTAAGCTGGAGATCACTGAGACGTCTTCCATTCTTATCCCGTTGGCAAAGACTTTGCCCAACATGTCCATAGAAGGGAGCCTCTCAAACATAATGATACGGCGATCCATGTATTTTTGAATTCCCATCTTTAGATTTTCACAACCATTGGGTTGGCGTGAGCAATAAAAGCAGTCGGGATCACAACCTGGAAAGTAACCAGCTTGGATGAACTTTCTTTTGACTTCGAGGAGTGGAATTGATACTTCGTTCACATCATAAATGTAAACTGTGTCTATGATAGCATTAACAGTTTTGTCATGCTTTGGCATAGGTGCTGTGATGACATTTGGAGTTTCTGGAGGATCGAATTCAATTTCCCCAGCATCTATCATGTCTTGGATTTTGTTTTTCAGGGCCCAGCAGTGATCTGCGTCATGTCCTGGACAGTTTGAATGATAGGCACATGTTGCATCAGGGCGATAATTCAGAGAAGAAGTATTGACATTCTTCGGAGGACCCCTTAATGTGATCAGATCCGCTTTAAGCAAGTGCTGCAATGCCTGAGAGATTGGCATGTTGATTTTGGTGAAAGTTCTTCTTGGTGCATCTGGTCGATGCGTATATTTTGGCTGTTGATCTTTTTGAGGTGCAGATGCGGAGATCATAACTGCCCCTACAGATTGATGCTGATCACTTTTGTGACTTGTCTGAATTTGCGCTGTATTGACCTCATTTCTGATGGGCCTTTTTGTAGTACCAGAGGAGGATCCTACTTGAATTTTTCCATTTCGAATGCCACTTTCGACACGTTCTCCGGTCAGTATTAGGTCAGTGAAACCTGATGATGAACTTCCCAGCAAATGGCTATAGAATGGGCCAGTTAAAGTGCCCATGAACATGTCGACTAGTTCGCGATCAGATAAGGGTGGTTGAACCCTTCCAGCCATATCTCTCCACTTTTGTGCATACTCTTTGAAACTTTCTTTTGGTCCCATAGACATGCCTCGCAATTGAGTACGAGTGGGTGTAAGATCAGCATTGTATTGGTACTGTTTGTAAAAAGCAGCAGCTAATTCTTCCCAAGTATGGACCTTGGTATTTTCTAGCTGGTAGTACCATTCGAGTTGTGTACCTGACAGACTTTCTTGGAAAAAGTGAATCCACAATTTGTTATCTGTTGTATGAGGTTGTATCTTCCTCACATAAGATCTCAAATGTAGTTTTGGACAAGAAACTCCATCATACTTTGCAAAGGTTGGAACTTTGAATTTTGGAGGGATGACAACATCCGACACGAGTCCCAGATCATTGAAATCTAAGCCAGGTATTTTTTGTATTTCCATAGCTTTCATACGATCCTCCAACTGTTGGTATTTGTCATCATCCTGTTCGTCTCCAGAATGATCTTCTTCTTCATTTGAAGAGAGAGAGGGTTTAGCAGAACCCTGGTTGCTTTGATTGTCTTCTTGTTCACCATCACCGACTGTTTCAGGGATTGGTGGCTTTTTGATCTTTTTGACAGGGATCTTGATCTTCCTTCTCAGGTAACTCAAGCCTGCAGATTCTTTGGGCTTCTTCTTCTTCTTGAGTATCAGGGCTTTCAGCTCTTGTTGCCCCTTTGCCAGTTCCAGAATTGCCACTTGAACTTGGGCATTCTGTACTTCGAGATTCTTGATGCTTGCCTCAGATTCCATCTCTTCTGACTGAAATAAACAGCGAAGAGATGAGAAACCCGTCATGAGAACCTGTTATGAAATGTGTATGACTGGATGCCATGTATGCAATGTATATGAATGCAGTGTATATGAATGCAATGTATGAAATGCAATGTGTATGCAATGCAGTGTATGTGCAATGTTTTCAAGGATCATAGAGTCTAGATTTGTTAAAGAAGCAACAAACGTTAGTTAATCAATTTATTCTTTTTTCTTTGCCTCATTTGGGCTTACAAGACAGAAAATAAAATAAATGATCTTTCAGGTCTCCCGTGGGCGCTTTTTCTTTGTCCCCAGGAATGCGTTGATTCTTTGTTCTTCTTGAAGCTGTCTGGTGAGCTCGAATAGCCTTCTCTCATAGTCCTGACAGTGTTCTTTAAAGGTGTCTCTTTCCTCTTTGAGTTGAACCCAGGATTTTTGCAACTCTTCCAAGTCAGTTGGCATATCCGGGTGTAGAATAACTTGAGGTTCGTAACCTTCGACTTCTGATTCGATAGTCACAGGTAGAACAGCGGGATAGGGCATTATGAGTTTTTGAGCATGAGTACGCACCCATCTGAGGTAAAGTTCCATAGGAATAGAATTCCATTGCCCCAGAGTTTTGCTTTTTATTCTATAGACACTGTCCCAAGCCTGTATGAATCTTCGTCGGTGTCTGTGAGAATCATTCTCGTAATCAAACACAATGCCACGGATAATCATGTCATGAGGACCGTTGTTTCTTGCATATCCGAATTGGCGTAGAGCTAGAGAGGGATTGTAAGTGATACCTCCTTTAATGCCGAGTAGTGGCACGTTAGGGTATTCTCCACAATGATCAATGATAGTAATGTCTCTTTGAAAGAAGTTGTTCCATCGGATATCTGAATGAGATAAAGACATGATTCTGTAAGACCATTGTGCTCTTTGTTCATTTCTCAGTACTGATCGGGGAAGATGACATGTAAACCACCTAGCCAGTAGTGGTATACAGCACATGAGAGTTCCTCGCTTCTTCGTGGTACGAGTGTGTAGAGAGTGTAGGATGTCTCCCAGCAATGTTGGTACCGGGTTGCGAATTAGGAAAAGGTTGATGATGTGTACACTTATGAACTGGTCGGAATTAGGGAACAAAACCAACCCATAGATCAAAAGAGCCATAACTTCTTCAAAAGCTGGATAACTTTTGTTTTCTAGCAGTAGTCGAGCCTTTTCCAGTAAGAATTTGGCAAGCAAACCCTCAACTCCACTCTTTGTTTCCCAATTGGATTTGATTTCTGACTTTTGCAGATGTAAAGCAGCAGCAATGACTTCAGGTTTTGGTTTTCTTTCTAAACCAGTGAAAGGTAATTGATCTCGGATTGGTAATCCAATTAATTCAGAGAATTCTTCCAAAGTGGGTACCAACTGGTAATCAGGAAATGTGAAGCAATGATGTTCAGGGTCGAAGAACTGGAACAGGACCCGTATCATGTCTTCTTCAAACTTTGAGGTAACCAAATGGAGTAGGTGACCATGCTTTTCAGTGAATTGAGCATTCCTGGGGAATTCTGCTACCAAGACTTTGAGTTCAGATGGCACCGTTGAGATATTGATTCGGATGTAATCTCTGGTGGCGGGAGCCATTACCTGCAAAAACAAAAGTAAACTCTTTGATCCTTGAAATGTGTAGTGAAAAATGATGTGTTTATGATGCAAACATGTGGCACACAAAAACAAATCAAACAATAGCCTTAGGTTTAAAGGCTTGCATGAGGTTGATAGGTGATACCCTCCCCTCTGAAGTTGAGTTGGTTGAAAACCTGTCCTAGAATAGTATTCGGGTTCTATGATCCTTGGAGACAACATCTCAATACGGCGCTCGGACGGCCGATCAAGAATATTCCTCGAGGATAACTAGCTTCGATCAATTTCAAAGCTAACCACTTAATAGGCCACAAGTCAAGTTCAACTAAAAGGTTCTAAGACAAATTAGTGTTAATGACACTTCGGAAGCCTAATATACTCCTTGATCGCTTTCAAGGGACATCAGTATAAACCAAAGTATCACACTAACGATGACTACCAGATCAACCGTATCGGTACATGCCGTACAGTTTCCTTGGTCTATTGTCATATACTTAAGGTATCTCGAGATTCGGGTTAGAATCTTTCACACAAGCAAAGTACCCAAGCAAACCTGTGAAAAGTAAAGCAATCAGATCAAACAATTGAAAACATCGAAATGATCTATACTCTAAAGGTAACCCCTTTTGAAAACATTTTGAATTTGTATTCCCCAGCAGAGTCGCCAGTTCTGTGGACCGTCCTTTCGGGCCATACCCCTCCCGTGGGTGGGATACGTGAACTGACTCTTTTTTGTCGATCGGACGCTTTCGCGTCTCTTTTGAAAAAAAGTTTACAGAGTCGCCACCGACCTTTTATTTTATCCAATGAAGGAAAGGTTTATAAAAGAAACAGAAAAAAGACCTTTGAGAGATTCTGGGTAAGGGGGTAGGTTATACAAAGGGAAGGTGTTAGCACCCTTTGTATCCATGGTTATCCATGGGCTCTTTAGTTTGCTTAGCTCATTTGCTTTACTTTTCAATTGATTCGGAATGCTTTACCTGTGTTTTTGAAATACCTTTGCAAATAGAATTTGTAATGATCCTTGTGCGGATATATACAAATGCTTGTTTATCTTTCGAAAGATGTTTTGAAAAGATCGTTAATTTTGTAATGATCCGTGTTTGGATGTATACAAAATATTGTCTTTTGGAAAATTCGTTTTGAAAAACAACAGTGTATGAGAATTTTGTTTGTTTTGATTTTTGAGTAAGCAAACTAGGAGGTCTACCCTGAGTTAGGAGGTCTTTATCCTTGTTCCCTTTAAAAATCTATCCATTCGTCGGATATGAACAAAAGGTTCGATTTTGTACTCGAAACAGTAGAAATGTAACTTTGATTTTGAAAAGAGTGAAAAGGGGTTACCCTAGGAGGTGCAAATGTGATTGTGATTGAATTCAGATATTTATCTTTGAAGTTAGTGATCTGACGGTTCAGTTTTATCTTTGACATACACGCAGTTTATATGGGTGCTGGAAATTAAAATGCGGAAATGTAAAGTGCAGAAAGTAAATCTACGCTATTACATCGATTGTGCGGGAAATGTAAACTAGCCTATTTACATGAATTTGACATCCTATACATTTATCTAGGAATTTTAAATTGCAAGAAATAAAAGGCATATTTTTGTATTTTTGTGATTTATTTTAAATATAATTAATGCATGATTAATTAATTTTAAAATAAAGAAAAGATGAAAAAATGATCAAACTTAGAAAATAAGTTTAGAATATGTACAAAATGTTTGTTAATTAATTTTAGAACAAAACTGATTTTTTTGTAATTTTTGAAATTGTTTTTGGATTTTTTAAGTTAATTAAAACATAATTATATAAATAATTACACAAATAATTAAAGCTTAAAGAGAAAATTATCCTAAATATGTACAAAATTAGTTTATGATATATAAACAATATTTAACACAAAGAACAATTTTTTTTTATGATTTTTTGATTGGTTAGAATAATTAATAAGCAAATATATAAATACATACTAATTAATTATGAAAAATATTGAAATTTTGAAGAAAAATAAAATATTTTTGTTTCATAAAATAATATATTATTTTAGAAGTTTAAAATATTTTTTGTGAATTTTTTGGGATTTTTTAACTATTTTTAATTATTTTTGCAAATAAAAATAAAATAAAATAGAAAATTAAAAAGGATACTAATCTGGTGTGGAAGTCAGATGAAGGTGCATGGTGTGGTTGTGTGTTATGGTGTGTTGGATTCATTTTTAATGAAGATCTATGGCCCAGATTGAAGAGAGCATGACATAATGATAAGACTGCATGCACTGAATTCAAAATGAATTCAAACTCTTGATGGGGTCCACACGCGCCAAAGCTGGCCAATGGAGAAGCCAGATGCGTCCACGCGTGCAGTCAAACATTCAACTACACTATTCATCATCTTCTCCAAGTTACCTGCGGATTTAGCTGCGAACTTACCTGCAATTTTACCTGCGGATTTCACCTTCGAATTTCTGGATTTTTGAAACCTACAAAAACGCATGAAAATAAAAACCACAAGGACCCAGATCTACTAAAGATGACCTCCTGAGTCCAATGGTGAGGTTAGTTTTCTCATTTGACCACGTTAAGTATGAACACGAAGAGGTTGAAGCTTTGAGCTTCAACCATGGCACCACACGATTCAGGGCTTTAAACTCACATGTTAAACGTTAGATCTACCCCATATGATCTCAAATGGATGGCAAAGGCATTAGATTGTGTTTAAATAAGCTTATAGTTTAGATATCACAAGTTGATAATATGCATGAATATGTTATTTTTGAAACACGTATTCTATGAGTATGTAGCCATGGTTATTGCTTCTAACTTACTATATTAAGTGCCAGGAGATGATTAGAGCAATTGGTTTGTATTGATAGTGATTGAAATATGTAATTCGAAAGTTACAAAGTATGGAGAATTTTGAGAATTTTTAGAGGTTTCTTTGCTATACTCTTGCTATCTCTTCGTGTCTCTCTTTGTTGCTGAAGTAGAATAGCTTATTTATAAGCCAAAGGCTGCTTGGAAGTGAAGCAAGAAGCTTTGATTGCTCTTGTTGAAAATTTGATTTTTAAAATATTAAAAATCTTTGAATTGTTGACCAAGTCTTCTTCTATTCAATGCACTTGTCTTGGGCATCAATTTTCTGCAGAAAAATGAAGACTTTGGAGGTGTGTCATACTTGGAGATCAAGCCATCAATTATCCATGCATTTTCTTTTTAATTTTAATCTTAAAGTAAGATAAAATTATGCAAAAAATGGCCAATAAAGATATGGGCTTAATCTTGGTCGTGGGAGGCCCATAGTAACATGGCAAAGATGTTTGGACCATAGAAACTTGGCATCTTTTGGAAAAAAAACATTTTTGAGCAATGTTGATTTCATGCATTTTCCCAAAATTTAGCCAACTTCAACAAGGTGTAAATCCTTCAATTTTTGTCATATGAAGGAGATCTTGCACTTTTTGGAAACCTCAAAGAGTCCTCTAACCAATGTCTTTGGTCTCATATCAAAATGATTTTTGGTTCTCCTTGTGTGTCCTTTTGAAAAAAGTGTCTTTTTGTTGACTTTGAAAATGACCTGTAATGTCTTTGGCCATATTTTTCAAATGGTGAATGCTATGACCATGGGATCAATTGCATTTGAAAGATAATTGAATTTCCTTCAAAATGAGCTTTGGTTGACATTTTTTGGATGAAGGATGAGAGAGTTATGATCAGTCAAAGTTGAGTTGACTTTTCAGGCAAAAACCCTAATTTTGAATCTTAGGGTTTTGTTGATTTTTGATCTTTCCTTGATGAATTGTGATCATCCAATGATCAAATGTTGAATCCTTTGACAAAATATGGACTTTGACAAAAAATTTCATTTTTGACTGTCAGTTGACTTTTTTGGTCAAACGGGTCGTCTGTTGACTGTTTGAGCTGCTGACGGTGCGTCTGAGTGAATTGAAGTTTGAAAATTTGTATGATGGTACTTTGAGATGTATGGATGTATATGAAATCCATTTGAGCTCTCAAAACTTGTTGCTCCTGTTAAAACAAGAAAAACCCTGATTAGGGACTGTCTGTATAGGAGGCAGTTAAGCGTACCTGATTTTTGTGCAGTGCTGAGTTTCTGCTAATCGCGTGATATTCAGAAGACTTCTAACACAAAAATCTTGGAAATTTGAATTGTGAATGATTGATTTGATTGATTGTACAAATCACTGAGAATTGTACTGTCTGCAGTCTGGCCGTCAACTGACTGTTCGTGTACTGAAGCAGCAGTTAAAGTGAAAAATCAACTGTCAAAGTTAATTTTCTTTTTTGTTGTTATTTTTGTTTTTGTTTGGTGTGAAGCATGAAAATTTATTTACATGACTTGTTAGAAAACAGAAACATAATAAATAACTGATATTTACAGTATGCGGGCAAAATTACCGATAATAACCTGAAAATTATTTAATGCACAGAAATAGAAATATTTGACTGGCAGAAAATACACAAAATATTATCTTAGTAATTAAGCAATATTATGACAACTAGTACAACATTTAATACTGACAGTATAAATATTACATACTATATTGAAAAGTACGACGAATAAACGGTACGTTTAAAAATAAGAAACACGGCAAACTTTAAAAATGACGGTTGATGAACCATGCTATGATCAATAACATGTAGATGATTGGGAGCATAACCATTGCAGGTCCACACTCCTCAGGACTGTGCAGGCAGAAGAAAGTCATGATCACCGTAGCAATGGTGATGACTGTAAGAAACAGTGTCTCTATCCATTTTGCCATTCTTGTTAGGGAAGAAGAAATGATGGATTATGAGGTAGGAATTTGAAAAGATGATTTAGAATTTGATGTGAGATTTGTGAAAAGAATGAGAGGTATTTATAGAATGGAAAGATGATAGAGACGTTGGGGAATGATGTGATTCCGTACAAATGGAAATTTTGAGTGGAAGTGAGATTTGAAAGAAAGTGTAAGGTATTGTTGGGAAAAGAGAGATGTGTAGAATAAAGTTGAGATTTGAATTGGAAAGAAGAGATTTGAAAAGATTTTTGAAAATAATGGAATATAGTACAAAAGTTAGTGGGAAACCAAAAACAATTGTTACCAGTACAGTGTGAGTTTCCTGCTTTTGCGCCTGCAAAAAAAGATTTAACCCTGCATGAACTGTGTTAGTACTATTTATCTGTAAAATAAATAAATAGTATTTGTGGTGTAATGAACAGCATTTGGCGTTTGCGTAAGAATAAATTCCACTGTTAGCCAAGTTACTGTGTAAGAGAAATTCTGAAATTTAAGCACTTCATATGTTTAGGATATTTGAAATAAAAAATCCATGTTTATATGAAACTCTTAATTTTCAGATTGAAGTTTTCTTAAAAAAGATGCGGGCAAATTTTGGGGTATAACACCTAGGATGTGGGCTATCAGGCCTCTTTGTTGGAGTCCAAATGTCGAAACCGTATAGGTTGGGACGCAACTCCTGAGTTTCTTGACTCATGTAGCAATACACACGTTCGAATGATCGTGCTAGCATTTCGTCATAGACTGCCCCACATCTTGGGCAGAGAGCAACTTCAGTGTTTTCTTTGTGGCATCTGACCAAAAATTCTACCAAGCTTTCCTCCATCTTTGGGTACAGTTGCAGTAGGGGATTTGGCTCTCTTCCCGGGTGTTCCCACCTTTCGCGTCGAACCCTTTCGAAGTTGGCTTCGACCCTTCGATTCAGCATGATCGAACACCTTGGACACATCCATTGCTTACCACCATTTCTCTCATGGCAATTCCAGAGATATTCTTTGAGGCTTTCAGTTCTTGGAGGAACTTCGATGCCCCCATTTTTCCTCGTCAGCCATGTCTCTAATTCTCCAAATTCAGACACTGGTCGTCTGGCGCTAACCATGTTAACCGCTGCTGGAGGAACCTCAGAAATCTGGATTTTCTGGAGTTTCATCCTGAGGTCTTCAGTGGCCTCACTGTTTTCTTCCTTCGAGGCTTCAGTTATTTCTGCCTTGGAAGATTCTTCAACATCAGTATTGAAGATTATGTCACTGTTTAGGCTTTCAGTAGCCTGCTTTCCATTGCACATTGCTTTAGTCTCCACAACCTTGATTTCAGAAACCTCCACCATGTTGATATCTTCTACTTCGCAGAGGCTAGCGTCAGCAATGTTTAGGGGATTGGTATCGACCCTCATATGACTCTTGGTCTTGTCAGCAAACTTCAACCTTCCATCATTGAGAGCATTTTGAATTAGATCCCTGAAAAGAAAACAATGAGAAGTTTTATGGCCTAAAAACCCATGATATTTACAAAAACCTCTTTTCTTCCGTTGTTCCAACGGAGGAATTTTTGAATTTGGAGGTAGTATCATTTGGCCATCTTTTACCAATAAATCAAATATTTCATCACACTTGGTAATGTCGAATGTATAAGTTTTCTTAGGGAACCTATCATTCTTATCGTTTTCTACTGGATTTTTTCCATTAGCAGGATTTAGCAGTCTGCAAGCATAAGGTGGCGCTTCTTTCAATTCAGCCAAATCTATTTCGACTTCTTCAGGGCTATATGAGTCATCGAAAGACTCATTCTCAGCATCCTTGGCTTCGACGTATGCCACTCTTTCTTTCTTATAACTTTTATTTGCCCTAGCTTTTTCTGCCTTCAGGCGTTCGACTTGTCGAACCCTATCTGCTAATTGGGCCATGTCCCTAAGGTATTGGGTATCTAGTTTCTTTCTTATTGAATAATCTAGACCACCTGCAGCCATTTCAACAAGTTCATGCTCTGGGACTGTTGTAAAACACCTTGATTTCAACAGACGGAACCTATTCAAATAATCATCAATTGTTTCTGTGAATTTTCTTTTAACACTGGCCAATTCTTTCAAACTTATCTTAGTTTGGCCCATGTAGAATTGCTCATGGAAAAGTCTTTCCAAGTATGCCCATGCATCTATCGAATTCGGTGGCAAAGTAGTAAACCAAATGAAGGCATTTTTTGTCAGTGAACTAGGGAAATATTTGATCCTTAAGTCCTCGTTTCCCGCTAAGTCTCCTGCTTCCGTCAAATATCTAGCAATATGCTCCACCGTTGACTCGTTCGTTTCGCCTGAAAACTTTGTAAATTTGGGTACCTTGGTGCCCCTAGGCAGTTCTGTTTGCATGATATAATCTGATATAGGGGATGTATAGTTTGGACGTCTAAGTCCAGTACTAAGGCCATTGTTGGCCATAACCCTTTCTATCATGGCAGTTAAGTTATTTTCTGTAGCCAGATTTTCTCTTCTGACTCTTTGAACAATTTCATCTGGGTGTTCGCTCCTACCCACAATCCTTAATCTGGGTTGCTCCTCCTCCGTTTCTTGTCGGACGGGGACAGTTCTTTGATTTGAAGCTTCTAAGTTAATTATTGGAGTCCCTTCGAACACCTCTGTTCTTCGTGAGGGGCCTACATCCCTAGTAGCCGTCCTAGATGATGGAACTATGTCTTGTACACGTTCTAAAACGGGCCTCTCTTCTTGATTCGAAGGCTGTTTGTCTTTCCTTTTAGGTGGCGTTACTCCCATGAATTCTGCCATTCGATTCATCTGAGATGATATCTTTTGGAAAGTCTCCATGTTTTCTCTATTCGTAGTAGTAACATTTGCCATTAGTGGGCTTAAAACTGAAGTCAATTCTCTGGCCAAAACCCCTACCATATCATGGTTGCTTGCATCCATTTCTTGTCGAAATGCTGCTTGGTTATTTGTGGTAAAGTGAGGCATCTGAGTAGAGAAACCAGTGTTATGTGCACTTCGACCCACTGAACTAACATTTGGTGAAAATGTCGCATTGTTAGTTGGGGGATATATATGTCCTGCCCCTCGTACGCCTGTTCCATGTGGGTATGGCATTCCGTATGGATTATTTGGTCTCCATTCGAAAGCGGAGTTCGTGCCTTGACCAAATAAATTGTTTGCAGCATTTGTCGAGGCAAACAATACGTCCTCTGCGCTTGTGGATGAGGGTGCGGTTGTCGACACTGAAACTGGAACAGTCCCTGAGGGTGCTGTATTATTTTCAGGCATAGTCTGGGAATTATCTGCAGGTCTCGATCCATTTGGACCCGTTGCATCTCGTGCTTCTTGAGTAGAAGTCGAATTTGCCGCTCCTGATCCTGAACCTTGTGGGGGATCTTGATTACCCCCTGCACTGGCCGTAACGACCATTTTCCTGTTGTACCTTCGTTTGGGAATCGGTTGTGCACTGTTCTTTAATTTACCGTTCCTAAGGTTCATACAAGATCTTGATATTGTCTAGACAAAAATAAAGCAATTGATTAAAACAATCTGCTTGACACTGTCCCACTGGGCGTGCCAATTTGTTTACGGTGATTTCCGGTAAACAACCGCTAGTCTTCCAAACTATAATAAATATGATTTGGTTACTTGCAGGATCGACTAGATTGATCCTAGGACACATAGTCAAGAAGATTGTTATCAATGTTTGTTCGAGCCATATCCATTATTTGTCTTCTTCAATAAGCGTTGTTCGATTAACAGAACAAATAGTCTCGACAATCACTTTGTTATATATAAATATGACTTCATTGAAGTGACATGACATAAAAATTAAAAGGACAATTGAAACGTAAAGAATCTTAAACTGCAGAAATATAAAAGATTTTGAAAGTAAATAGCGTGAAAGTAATTCGAAAGTAAATGACGTTAAAGTAAAGATGCAGAAACGTAAATGGCAAGAAGTAAACGAAATGCAGTAATTCTGAAAGATAAAAACAAAAAGATAATACACATGTATTAAAATGGTGGTGTCATACGTACATTTTCTCAGCGAACTCTTTCTCTTAACGCTTGATACTTGAGTAAATATGTGAGTGATTTGTACAAAATGAACACACAGAATCCTAACACTAAGACTCCTATTTATACTAGTTTCGACCTTAACGGTCCTACACTAATCTGCTGCCACGTTTCTCATCAGAACTTCCAGCGAAGCCATCTGTTGTTGAACGGTTACGAAACCGTCTTCGAATTTCAAATCTTCCCGCCTGAGTCCATCTTCGACGCGTGGCAGTGTATTAAACAAACACTACTAAAAAACACGCTAAGTAGTAATACTTGAATACATATTCTATAAATTTTGTCTAAGTCCCGAAGACATATGCTTTCATTAATCTTTCAGCGTTCACTTATCTTCATCGAACTTAGAAGTCTTTATTTTTCCGAAGCATGACCATCAGTAGCCATTTTTTAAGGGATGGCCATCAGTAACCATCTTTCCTTCGATTCTCAACTCCTTCGAAGGATAAACAACATAAAACGAAATCTTCAGCTAACAACCGCATGTAACACTTGATGCCAATGAGGGCTAGGGTGGTCGCCACATCGGAATGAGAGGGATCCTGATGCTGTGCAGGTATGGGACTGCATGGTTGAAGGAAGACTTATAAGGATTGATAGATACTACCTATACCAACAAGATGCATCTTCCTTTCGGTAGCTCATTCCATAAGAACTCCACAGTTAAGCGTGCTTGACTTGGAGTAGTATTGGGATGGGTGACCTTCTGGGAAGTTTCCCGGAAAGCGTGCGAGTGAGGTCAAAGCATGCTGAAAAGACCCGTGTTGGTTTGTGGGGTCAGTCGATCATCCCAAAAGCAGTCTGGGGCGTTACAAATGAGACCAATATGGCTAAGCACTTCTGGGCAGAAGCAATAAACACTGCATGTTATATTCAGAATAGAATCTCTATAAGACCTATTCTAAATAAGACTCCTTATGAATTGTGGAAGAACAGAAAGCCCAACATTTCATATTTTCATCCTTTCGGATGTGTGTGTTTTATTCTGAATACTAAAGATCATCTTGGTAAGTTTGATTCTAAGGCACAAAAATGTTTTCTTCTTGGATATTCTGAACGCTCTAAAGGCTACAGAGTATACAATACTGAAACATTGTTTGTAGAAGAATCAATCAATATCAGGTTTGATGATAAGCTTGGTCTTGAAAAACCAAAGCAGTTTGAGAATTTTGCAGATATAGATATTAACATATCAGAAGCTGTAGAACCAAGAAGTAAAGCTCCAGAAGCTGAAAGTCTCAGAAGCAATGAATCAGAAGATCAAGTTGTTGCGTCTTTAGAGAATCTCAGAATTTCTGAAGAGCCAACAGTCAAAAAATCTTCTAGACTCTCCTTAGCTCACTCAGAAGATATGATCCTTGGAAAGAAAGACGATCCCATCAGAACAAGAGCAGTCCTTAAGAACAATGCAGAATGTCAATTAGGTCTTGTTTCTTTGATCGAGCCAACTTCTGTTGATCAAGCTCTAGAAGATCCAGACTGGATAATTGCCATGCAAGAAGAACTAAATCAGTTTACAAGGAATGATGTATGGGATTTGGTTCCTAGACCAAAAGGATTCAACATCATTGGTACTAAGTGGGTGTTCAGAAACAAGCTCAGTGAAAAGGGAGAAGTGGTAAGAAACAAAGCCAGACTGGTGGCTCAGGGATATAGTCAGCAAGAAGGGATTGACTATACAGAAACCTTTGCACCAGTGGCCAGGTTAGAATCTATTCGCTTATTGATTTCCTTTGCCACTCAACATAACATCACTCTGTATCAGATGGATGTTAAGAGTGCCTTCTTAAATGGTTATATAGATGAAGAAGTCTATGTCCATCAACCTCCTGGTTTTGAAGACTTTAAGTCTCCAGAACATGTTTTCAAACTTAAGAAATCACTGTATGGTTTGAAGCAAGCTCCCAGAGCTTGGTACGAAAGATTAAGTTCTTTCCTTCTAGACAATGGTTTCACTAGAGGACAAGTGGACACGACTCTTTTCTGTAAAACATCTGAGAAGGATATTTTAATTTGTCAAATTTATGTTGATGATATTATATTTGGAACATCTAATGCTTCACTTGGAAAGGAGTTTGCTAAGTCTATGCAGGCTGAATTTGAAATGAGCATGATGGGTGAACTCAAGTATTTCCCTGGGATTCAAATCAATCAAACTTCTGATGGAACCTATGTTCATCAAACGAAGTATGTGAAAGAACTTCTGAAGAAGTTTAATCTTTCTGAAAGCAAAGAAGCCAAAACTCCTATGCATCCAACATGTGTTTTAGGTAAGGATGAGGTAAGTAAGAAGGTAGATCAGAAGTTGTACATAGGTATGATTGGATCTCTTCTATACTTAACTGCTTCTAGACCTGACATTCTATTCAGTGTGTGTTTGTGTGCTAGATTCCAATCAGATCCTAGAGAATCTCACTTAACTGCTTTTAAGAGAATTCTGAGGTATCTAAAAGGTACTACTAACGTTGGTTTAGTCTACAGAAGATCTAGAGAATACAACTTAGTAGGATTCTGTGATGCTGACTATGCTGGAGATAGAATTGAAAGAAAGAGTACTTCTGGAAGTTGTCAATTCCTTGGAAGTCATTTGATCTCCTGGTACAGCAAGAAGCAAGCTACCATAGCTCTCTCAACTACAGAAGCAGAATATGTTGCTGCTGCTGGATGTAGCACACAAATGCTATGGATGAAGAGTCAGCTAGAAGATTATCAGATATATGAGAGTAACATTCCTATTTTCTGTGATAATACTTCTGCTATATGTTTATCTAAGAATCCTATCTTACATTCCAAATCTAAACATATTGAGATTAAACATCATTTTATGAGGGACTATGTTCAGAAGGGTGTCCTTTCTTTGAACTTTGTGGATACAGACCATCAATGGGCTGATATCTTTACAAAACCCCTTGCTGAAGATAGGTTTAAGTACATTCTGAAGAATATCAGTATGGTTTAGTGTGCCTTCCGTTGAAACAACTCGATGTAATCCTGGGAATGAACTGGTTGGAATTCAACCGTGTTCATATCAACTGTTTTGCGAAGACGGTGATTTTTCCTGAAGAGGTTAGTTCTGATAGTCTGGAAATGACAGCTAGACAGGTGAATGAAGCTATCGGAGATGGTGCAACAGTGTTTATGTTGTTCGCATCGATGAATATGAAGGAGAAAGTGGCGAGTGGCGAATTGCCTGTGGTGTGTGAATTTCCAGAAGTTTTTCCAGAAGATGTGAATGAATTGCCACCGGAAAGAGAAGTGGAGTTTTCTATTGATTTGGTTCCGGGAACTAGTCCAGTGTCAATGGCGCCATATCGTATGTCGCCGTCTGAATTGGCCGAACTGAAGAAGCAGTTAGAGGAATTGCTTGAGAAGAAATTTATTCGTCCTAGTGTTTCGCCGTGGGGTGCGCCTGTATTGTTGGTAAAGAAGAAAGAGGGTTCAATGAGGCTGTGTGTAGATTACAGACAATTGAACAAGGTTACTATCAAGAATCGGTATCCATTGCCGAGGATCGATGATTTGATGGATCAGTTGGTTGGGGCATGTGTATTTAGTAAAATTGATCTGAGGTCTGGGTATAATCAGATTCGTGTGAAAGACGACGATATTCAAAAGACTGCCTTTAGAACGAGGTATGGACATTATGAGTATTCTGTAATTCCGTTTGGAGTTACTAATGCACCTGGTGTTTTTATGGAATACATGAACAGGATTTTTCATCCGTATCTCGATAAGTTTGTGGTGGTATTTATAGATGATATCCTGATATATTCTAAAAGTGAGAAAGAACATGCGGAACATCTCAGAACTGTGTTGGAGCTGTTGAAAGAGAAGCAACTTTTTGCCAAACTGTCGAAGTGTGAATTCTGGTTAGAAGAAGTCAGTTTTCTTGGACATGTGATTTCTAAGAATGGTATTGCTGTTGATCCTACAAAGATAGAAGCTGTGTCTCAGTGGGAAGCTCCGAAGTCAGTGTCAGAGATTCGTAGTTTTCTTGGCCTTGCAGGTTACTACAGAAAGTTCATTGAGGGATTTTCAAAGTTAGCATTGCCGTTAACTAAATTAACCAGGAAGGGACAAGCCTTTATTTGGGATGCAAAGTGTGAAGAAGGATTCCAAGAGCTTAAGAGGAGATTGACTAGTGCTCCTATTTTGATTTTGCCGAATCCGACAGAATCATTTGTGGTTTATTGTGATGCGTCACTAATGGGTTTAGGTGGTGTATTGATGCAGAATCAACAAGTGGTCGCTTATGCGTCGAGACAACTCAAAGTGCATGAGAGGAATTATCCGACTCATGATTTGGAGTTGGCAGCTGTGGTTTTTGTTTTGAAGTTGTGGCGACACTATTTGTATGGTTCGAGATTTGAGGTGTTCAGTGATCATAAAAGCCTGAAGTATCTCTTTGATCAGAAAGAGCTGAATATGAGACAGAGAAGGTGGTTAGAATTTCTGAAGGATTATGATTTTGGTTTGAATTACCATCCGGGTAAGGCAAACGTCGTGGCTGATGCACTGAGTAGAAAAACCTTGCATATGTCTATGCTAATGGTGAAGGAATTGGATTTAATTGAGCAATTCAGAGACTTGAGTCTAGTGTGGGAAGATACTCCTACTAGTGTCAAATTGGGTATGCTGAAGCTGACTAGTGGTATTCTTGACGAGATAAGAGAAGGTCAGAAAGCTGATGTTGGATTGATTGATAAGTTGACTACGATCAATCAAGGCAAGAGTAGTGAATTCAGAGTGGATGAGAATGGTATACTGAAGTTTGGTGACCGAGTTTGTGTTCCTGATGTTGATGAACTCCGAAAGCGTATTTTGGAAGAAGGACACCGTAGTGGATTGAGTATTCATCCTGGTGCTACCAAGATGTATCATGATTTGAAAAAGTTGTTTTGGTGGCCTGGAATGAAGAAGGAAATTGCTGAGTTTGTGTATTCTTGTTTGACTTGCCAGAAGTCAAAGATCGAGCATCAGAAACCGTCTGGGTTGATGCAACCGATGTTTATTCCTGAGTGGAAGTGGGACAGCATCTCAATGGATTTTGTGTCGGGTTTGCCGAGAACTGTCAGAAATTGTGAAGCTATCTGGGTCGTGGTAGACAGGTTGACAAAGTCTGCACATTTTATACCAGTGAGAATGGATTATCCGATGGAGAAGCTGGCTCAATTGTATATTGAGAAGATAGTGAGTCTGCATGGTATTCCTTCAAGTATCGTGTCAGACAGAGATCCGCGGTTTACGTCTAAGTTCTGGGAAGGTTTGCAGAAAGCTTTGGGTACTAAGCTAAGATTGAGTTCTGCTTATCATCCGCAGACTGATGGACAGACTGAGAGGACGATTCAGTCATTAGAGGATTTGTTGCGGGCTTGTGTGTTGGAAAAAGGAGGTACTTGGGATAGTTATCTGCCTTTGATTGAGTTTACCTACAACAACAGTTATCATTCGAGTATCGGTATGGCTCCGTTTGAGGCTTTGTATGGTAGGAGATGTAGGACGCCGTTATGTTGGTACGAATCTGGTGAGAGTGCTGTAATTGGTCCAGAAATTGTACAACAGACTACAGAGAAGATTAAAATGATTCAGGAGAAGATGAAGGCTTCTCAGAGTCGTTAGAAGAGTTATCACGACAAAAGGAGGAAAACACTTGAGTTTCAAGAGGGAGATCATGTGTTTATGAGAGTTACTCCTATGACAGGGATTGGTCGGGCATTGAAGTCGAAGAAGTTGACTCCGCGTTTTATTGGACCATTCCAAATTTCTGAAAGAGTGGGAGAAGTGGCTTATCGTATCGCTTTACCGCCGATGCTTGCAAATTTGCATGATGTATTTCATGTGTCTCAGTTGAGGAAATACATTTCAGATCCGTCCCATGTGATCCAAGTAGATGATATACAGGTGAAAGATAACTTGACGGTTGAGACTTTACCTGTGAGGATTGAGGATCGAAGGCTGAAGCAATTGCGTGACAAGGAAATAGCTTTGGTCAGAGTAGCTTGGGGAGGACCTGCTGAGGGGAATGTTACCTGGGAGCTAGAGAGTCAGATGAAGGATTCTTATCCAGAACTTTTTACCTGAGGTATGTTTTCGAGGACGAAAACTCTTTTAGTGGGGGAGAGTTGTAACACCCGTATAATTTTAATTTTTAATTTAATTTGAATATTAGATTAATAATTATTATTATTATGGATTTTATGAAAATAAGAGGAAAATGATGGTTAATGGCATTTTGGGCCATGTGTGAAATTAGTAAGAAGAAGGGGGTGTGGTGTAGTAAAGCCCTTACTAATTTAATATTATTTTTCATAAAATAATCAGAATTGGGAATTGGGAAAGAAAGAACGTGAAAGAACGGAATTGGGAACAAGGAACGTGAAGGAGAACTGTAGAGGGAGAGACCAAGAAACCAAGACTTTTATCTGAGGTAAGGGGAGACTCTCCATTTAATCTCTTTTATCGTATTATAGGTAATAGTATGGATTAGGAGTATGGTTGGATCCATTGATTCTATATTCTGAAAATTGTGTCTGTGTTCATCATAAAAATTGAACTATTAATCCTTAATAACTAATAGATTTAGGGTATGATGAATAGAATTGGTAGGGAATCATATACTATGGTTATTGGCGAATTCGTATGCTGTTTAGATGTGATTTTTTTGGTTTTTAGACTCAAAATCGTGGACTGGTATGAGTAAAAACGAATGGGTTTTGGACTGTTACGAATTCTGCAGGTTCTGGGCATTTTCTGGTGTTTCGCGTATGAAACAGTGCCATACGCGTATGGGATGAGGTCATACGCGTATGGGGGACACTCCCAACGGGTTATACGCGTACGATACGCAGTTGCCCTGTCCCAAATACCACGTACTGGTGTTTTGCGTATGAGAGCGTATGAGGATGCTCATACGCGTATGGGAATTTGGAAAGAGGAAAATATTTCTGATGATACGCGTATGGCTGTACCGATACGCGTATGAGGTTGCTTGTAGGCAAAATCTGAATCTGTTGAAATGCGTATGATACGCGTATGAGGCAAGGGGATACGCGTATGGACGCGTATGGACCCTATGATACGCGTATGGTTGCCTGCATGTGCAAATTTCTGTTTTGTGATTTTTCTGAAAAGTTCAATGATGAGTAACTTTCGATTTGTAGGCCTGTTTACATGCTGTTTTAGACTGTGTAAACCTTGTGATGTGATTCTGTGGTTTACTGATGATTGATTGTATTGAATGATGTAATGTATATATGAACATGCTTAGTATTGTTGATGATGATGATGAAATGAGTATAGATGATGCTACTCATAGAATGGTAATGATGAAAGTATGTTATATATATGTTGCATGCATTCATAAACATGGGCTGAATCCTATATGATGAGAGGATTCAGCGAGGGGCAGAATTCCCATTGTGTGGAATTGGTGCTGGCAGGGCCGTATCTGGATGATGATAGATCGGTCGGTGGATGATTTCCACTGGTGATGATTGGTACCACATGCATAGTGTCAGTTTCATACATGTGCATGATTTGTTTATAACATAATGATAGATGTTACGTGTTGACTGTTTGTTTATCTATGGATGTATGAATGATGAGTGTCTGAATATGAAACAATTGGGTGAACGATATAACTATGATATGTTATTATTTATGATGCAATAACATTGGTTAACTGTGATGAGACTCACCCTTACTTGTTGTCATTTTCAGATTGAGGATAGCGGCGCGACTTGGTGAGGATTAGCTCATAAGTCGGTTTCTAGTTATAGTGTCGGTGTCATGCTCTGGTAGATGTAACACTGGGAACACGTTTGTTTTGAGTTGATTATAACTCTAATTGGTTTTGTTGGTTGAGTCGGATACATTAATGATGAATGTTGGCTCTATGTTTTTGATTCCGCTGTGTAAAACATGATTTTATTTAATGAGTTATAATTTCAGTTGTTTTCAGTGAATGCATGATATGTACCGACGTGTGTTTTATCATTTATATAATTGTGATGCCTCTCTACATGTTACTCTGATTTAATATACTGTTAATTGCCGCGGGATATTAGAGGGGTGTTACAATAGTGGTATCAGAGCATAGTCGGTCGTTGTGACCAGAGTCTTAGTGTCAGTGTCAGTCTTTCAGTGTATGCGACTAATACGAGTTATTCGTCGATACTTTTGGTTCTGACTGGATTGTTTGTGTTAAGCAGAACAATGGCTGGAAGAGGAGGAAGAAACGATGATGCTATCGCTGAGGCTCTGGGCATGATTGCTGGTGTGCTGGGAGGGAATGCCAATGGAGCTGCGATTGGTGCTGATAGACAACTGAACAGTTTCCAGAGGAACAATCCTCCATTGTTCAAGGGCACGCATAATCCTGAAGGTGCTCAGAAATGGCTTAAGGAGATCGAGAGGATTTTCAGAGTCATTGATTGTGCTGAGGATCTCAAGGTGAGGTATGGTACTCATATGTTATCTGAGGAGGCTGATGATTGGTGGATGTCAACCAGAACTGAGCTGGATGCTAGTGGCACAGCAATTACCTGGACTGTATTCAGGAGGGAATTTCTGAGGAGGTATTTTCCTGAAGATGTCAGGGGAAGAAAGGAAGTTGAATTTCTGGCGCTGGTGCAAGGTAATATGTCAGTACCAGAATATGCTGCCAAGTTTGTGGAACTGGCAAGGTACTATGTGCATTACAATGATGACGAAGCCAGTGAGTTCTCGAAATGTGACAAATTTGAGAATGGTCTTCGTGATGAGATCAAGCAGGGTATCAGGTACCAGAGAATCCGGAGGTTTGTTGATCTGGTAGATTGTAGCAGGATTTTTGAGGAAGATAACATCAAGCTGAGGTCATCTCACTCTCGCGAGTTAGTTGACAGAAAAGGAAAGAAACATATGGATCGAGGTAAGCCATATGGTAGAGGTAAACCTGTTGATTGGAAGAAACCCAGTGGGGGAGATTCCAGTGCTCGTATCAGATGTTACAATTGTGGTGAGATGGGGCATCGTAGGAATGAATGCAAGGTTGACCAGAAGAAGTGTTACAAGTGTGACCAAGTGGGTCATATTGCTGCTGACTGCAAGAAGAGGGTTGTGACTTGTTACAGCTGTGGAGAAGAAGGTCACATCAGTCCTAATTGTCCTAAGCCAAAGAAGAACCAATCGGGAGGAAAAGTTTTTGCTTTGACTGGGTCTGAGACTACTCCAGAAGACAGGTTGATTAAAGGTACGTGTTTCATTCATGTTTATGATGCATGCGATGCATGATGCAGTGAGCTTCTCAAAATAAATGAGAGCGGTGTATGTATATGCATAATGTATGAATGAGTTATGTTAGTTGAATGATGCATGATTGTCAGTTATGTTAGTTGAAGTATGTTAGTAATTCTGAAAAGAAAGATAAAACCTTTGCGTGTTATTGGTGATGTTTTGTAGATCCTTTGTAACACCCTGTTTGCTTGGAAAAGCTCCTAGAAAGGATTGAATACGTCTTAAAGAAGGCTGCCTGGAAAGGCTCCTGAAAAGGATGGAATATGTCTTAAAGAAGACTGCCTGGAAAGGTTCCTGAAAAGGACTGATAATATTCATTTGATTGTAGAATGACCACTATGTGGTTGAAATGTATTGATAACTCCGTGTAAAAAAATCCTGATATGGGAAAATAAATCCCTGCACCAATAGGATCATTTGCTATGATTATAGCAAACTCACCTGCACCATTAGGATTATTTGCTAGGGTTATAGCAAACTCACCTGCACCATTAGGATTATTTGCTAGGGTTATAGCAAACTCACCTGCACCATTAGGATCATTTGCGAGGGTTATCGCAAACTCACCTGCACCATTAGGATCATTTGCGAGGGTTATCGCAAACTCACCTGCACCATAAGGAGTCAGTTGCCCTTGTTCTGACAAGTTTACCTGCACCATAGGAATTATCTGCCATGGTGTCATACCCCAAATTTGTCCTACCCTTAATTCCTAACTGGCTTAAAGTTTCACATCCATGTGCATATCTCCACTAGGTCATTAACATAACTCATTCATCATTAACCATAAAATCCAACAAAAGATCGAGGATCTTGGAAGCTAGGGTTTTTGTATGGTCATTCATGATGGACTTCTTTCTCCTAAAGCTGCAAGGTCTTTCTCTATGAAGATTCATCAAAGGCAAGGGGATTATGGTTCTTATGCGCATTGTCTACAATCGTTAATTCAACTGAGATTCAGTGGTTTTCAGGTTGAGGTGTTCTTATGTGCTCCAATTCTTATCTCCCTTAAGAATTCCTCAAAGGATTGTTGTTATGTCAGATTGAAGTACAATACATGTCAAGATGTGAGAGTTAGACTCGTGGGTTAATTGTGTTCAAGGCGCCGCTATACGTAATTGATTGGTTGTTTGGTTTAAATTGAGGGATTGAGATTAAATTAAGGTCACGATGATTTGAGGATGAATTTGATGATCTAATTGACCTTATTATTCAAATTTTGTTCAAGGCCTTTTGTTCATTGAGAATTTAATTCAAGCTAAGATACTAGATACATGATGCAAGAAATGAGGTCGTGAATCGTTGCGACCAAAGCTTTATTTCTCTCATTGATTTGTTGGTTGCGATGCAAAGGAAATCGTGTTAGAGGTTGAATTCAGGGTTGCTATGCAAAATTTGAAATGGTAATACAAAGTCATTCAAGGCTTTTCATTGATTTTATTCATCGAAATCCATCAAGATCCAAAGGCTCATGTCCGTTCCATGGTATAGTGTACGAGGCTGAAGTTCTTCACTCAAATCCAATTCAACATATGGTCACCATTTAAAAACTCAAAATCAATGTCCATCCCTTGTGTCATTAGATGGATAAGGAGGTTCAATTAGAAAATTCCTTCAAGATTTCAACCATTCATAAGACATGTTCAAGTTTCATTCAAGGTTTGCAAGAGAAAGTTATGAAATTACATCCAAAATTCATTCAAGAGTCAAGTGCGAGGTCAATGCCATTTGAAAATTACACACATTCATCATTCAAGATATGCAACGTGTCAATTTCCAAGAAGTTTACAAAGAGGCAAATCATATGAGAATTTCTAATGCCCTAAGCCTACGCCTAAAACTCAATCCAATCTCCAAACTTCATGTAGAAATTCTGCAAGAACAACGTGCTACCGCCCTGCATAATTCAAATAAAACAGCTTTGCATACATGAAATTCTGCCATACAAAACTTGCTGCCAACCGGAACTCAACCCAAAAAAATCAAATTACAAAAAGAAAACATAGCCTTCATGCCATGGTCCATCTTCATCGAGCCGGAATCTAACGCTAAGCTGAATCAAGCTCTCTCCACCTAAATAAACCGGTTCATCCAATACAATCATTCCAAAACCTGCGCTTAAACCAAAAGTCTCAAAATCAAACCGTCCTTGCACAAAATCGGAACCGGTTCAGCAAGAGTTGATAACAGAAAAGAGCACAAAATCAGAACCGGATCAGCAAGAGTTGATAACAGAAAAGAGCAGAAGAAAATTGAAAAGAGAGAAAACCTTAACAGAAAATTGAGAAGAAAAATATCTGTAAAAAATAACAGAATAACAAAAAACCGAAACTCACTTGATAACCGAAAACGTAACAGATTTTGAGCCTCTCCAAGAACCTTCATCGTTCATCATCACTCCATCCATCTTCATCATCTTCAATTGCTCCCTTAGAACCATTAACTTGCAGCCACCTTCCTCCACCATTTTCAGATTTCTCCTCAACCTCTTTCAATCGAGTTCTCTCTATCTCTTCAAATCATTCACCAAGAATTCTGAAAAAAAACCACCATAACCGTTCAATACTCACCTTCTTACTCTCATTGAGATTCAACTCACCTTGATCCTCTTCATCTCCATTCAATAATCTTCAGAATTCATCATCGGTAACGACATATGCAATCTCCTTCAAACAGCGTTAACCTTCCTTCGCCGCAATTTCAATTTCTCCACAACGCTCATCAGTAATCATCAGCATCTGCAATAACAACAATATCACGATTCAGAAACGAAAAAGTGAGAGGAGATCGAGCGAGGGATGAATCGGACCGAATGATACTTAAGACGGAGTCGAGCGAGGGATCAGAGGGAGTCTCCGCCGTGTAGCTTCGACCGGAAAAGGAAGGTGCACCGTTGAGATTTGACCGGAGAGGGAGTATCCGGCGCCAAGCAGAGAGGTCGAGAGTGACATTCGAAAGCGCGAGAGATTGAGAGCTACGTGGAGAAAGTGAGTCTGAGAGGACTGAGAGGTGAGACGAGTGAGGGAGTGGTTTCGTTGTTTGTTGTCACGACGGAGAGGAGGGAGAGATTTGATCGGAGAGAATCGGCGAGGGAGATTGTTTCGGCGCTGTGAGTTCACGAGTGAGAGAGGGAAGAGGAAGTCCAAAGGTCACAAATTGGTAACCCTAAATCCCTTCCCTATTTTAATTTTATTAATTAATTTTAAGTTTTAATATGATTTAATGGTGATTAATTGGAGTTAACTAATAGGATTTGAATTAGCATAAAGTTTTTAATTGAATGTGTGACAATATTTGATTGTTATAAAATCTGGTTTAATGTGAAATATCTCATACTTAATCTGGAAATTTGATTCAAATCAAAATAAAAATCTGAACAAAATCATCATAGATCAACACCTTGGGCCTTGTATTCACGAAATCGCTGTCTACACACTCCTTGGCCCAATGCACCTTCTTGTTGCCTTTTTTGACATAGAAAACTGAACAAAAATGACCCTGCTGGGCCTTAGGCGCCTCTTTTAGGTTCTACACCCCCTGAATTTGGGCCCAAGCGCTCCATTGACTAATTCCAGTTCATGCTAACTTTGCTACTACACCCCTGTTTACTAGGCAGATTCCTTTTCTTTAAGAATTTTGTTTCATTACTAACTTTTAATTCATAAACCGGTTTTAGGTGAAATAAAAAATAAGTAAAAATACGTTTTAGGTAGTTTTATGTGTGTACATAATTGTAGTATTTTCTTAAAGATTTTTAGAACTTTCTTACTATTTTTAATAAATCTTTTGTTCACATATGTTCATGTTTCTCTTGATTTTGATAGGTTTTGCAAAGTGATTTCGTTTAACACCTTGGGATCAGAATTTAACCCCCAATTTTTGTATAATTTCAGTAGACTAATCCATGATATTGTATATAAAAAATGAACTCCTAATTCTTTGTTTTGATTGGTATTTGGTTAGTATTGTTTGACTCGATTAACATGCGTTTCTAGTAAGTGTTTGTGACGTTTGTGCTCTCAAATTGAAATGCATTCATGCAATAATGTTGGTTCCTTTTTGTACATATAATTAGGGATGTTTAGAGGTCCTAAGACCTGGAATTGAAAATTTTAGATCATGTTTTCTTACTTTACTCGATTTTTCTTTATCACATGTAAATAGCTCGTTTGTGATTGACGATCGTTCCGTAACTTGTACAAATGACCCGTAATTTTGTGTGAAACTTCTTGGCATGATTTTGTGAGTATTTAGGCATCTATTATAGGCTATTTGCTACTGACTTGTGCCATTTGATTCCATGTTCTTAACTTCATTCACAATTTGAAACCGTTTAGCTAGTATTAACCTAGTGTTGTCTAGTTTTGGTTAGGATTTTGTATTGCTTCATGCTAATTGACTAATATAGATTAACGTAGGATATTAGAACTAAATGATAGAGTTTGCTACTGACTTTAAGCCTATTTCATATGTTCACTTGTCTTTGTTTTGATTAATTGATGTTTGTCCGCTAATCGGTAAGTAACGAGGCATGCGATGCTTTGACGACTTCTTGTGGATGTTTTTGTAGGATACCGTGACGCTTTTGTATTTGATTTGGGACATTCAATCCCTTGATTTGCTACTGAATTGGAGCTTCTCTCTCTCTCATTTCCATGCTTAGCTTCTCATTCCTTGCTTTAATGTTGCTTACTCCTTACTATTGCTTGCCATGTTCCCTTAGACTCTTCCTTCTTTGTTAGGAGGAATTGAGATAGGATAGGTATCCTTGACCTTAGGGCCATTAGTAGATTAGAATAACATAGATTAGAATGTTAGATCTAGTTCCCTATTGCTTTCTTTTTCTTTTTCAACTCTTTAAAACATTAATAAAATAAAGATACGAATCACATCAAGGAAGTGATAGAGAAATGAGTGGGATTCATTCCCTAATCTGACATAGAAGCGAGTGGGATTCATTCCCTAATCTGTTTCTCGGTCACTACTTAATGGGAGAGAAACGAGTGGGATCCATTCCCTAATCTGTTTCTCAAACATTAATTAATGGGAGAGAAGTGAGTGGGATTCATTCCCTAATCTGCTTCTCGATCATTACATAATGGGATGGAAGTGAGTGGGATTCATTCCCTAATCTGCTTCTCGATCATTATACATTTTATGTGATTCGAATCGTGAAGTAAATTCCCTTAAAAAATACACAACCAAAAAACGCATAAAACACCTAACAATGGTTCAAACTAAAGCAAAGTAGAGATAGTGGTGAGTGGCCCGGTATTGGGAACTGTTCACCACTCATCTATCCTAAAAGACACAAACCAAGCATTTCTTTTCCTTTTGCCTCGTTGGCACCTAAGGGCACCGTCATTTCCGCTTGTACGCATCCTAGGTCGATCCCTTATGCAAAAGCGCGAACGTTGACTCCGCCCAACTAAAAAACACAAAAAACAAACAGAAAGTCTTTAGCCGAGCTACGGTTTCTCTGATTCCTGAAAAGGATACGTAGGCAGCGGGGTAGGGCCCGTGCGAGTACAATTCTTTATTTTCCCTACATTTTGCATTCATTTCGCATTTAGACATAGACATAGTTATACACCCATTAGATAGAAACAGACATAGGTGGATACCATCGAGTACGATGGGCGTGAGGGGTGCTAGCACCTTCCCCTTGCGTAACCGACTCCCGTACCTAGATTCTCTGGTCGCAAGACCTTGTTCCTTCCTTTGTAGGTTATCCGGTATTCCTTTCCCTTATGGGATAAATATATTGGTGGCGACTCTGTTCATTTTTCGCGAGCGTGCGACAGCTGGCGACTCTGCTGGGGATGTTGCTAGACCTGTTGCTGGTCCATCCTTAGTGAGTCGATCCTAGCCTATCCGTTTGTTTGTTTATTTACTGGGTGTGCTATGTTTTGTCTATACGTGCATTTATTTATTTTATGTATTTATTTTATGTTTCATATGTCCTGTTTACTTTCCCGCTTGCATATCATGTTTATTTTCCGCATGCATCTGGCTGGATTGGGATCCCATTCGGGACCATATATTTTCACTGTTTGCAGGTTGGGTGGGATGTTCTATGAGGTAAAAGGCCCAATATCCAGGCCAGAGTGACACATAGGATACCTAGGACAGAGTGGATAGTCATGACGCCAACAGAATGTCAGGTTCTGTTGATTGCGATCATGAGACCCACGACCAGTCGAGGTTCAAATGAGATACCGTTGTTGGCATGTATTTGCGACAATGATGGTGTTTCAGGAGAACTGATAACGCTGGAAGCCATTGACCTACCTTGACCTAGACTACACCTGTGAGTGGGGTGGGATATACATGACAGGTACCGTTGGTGACTATTCTGTTCTGTTGGTGACTATTGGTTTTCCTGGTATTCAAAAAGGTGTCGGACCTTTGATCCTGTGACATTTGACCTGTATCAGTTATTCAGAGGATTGTACAGTGGTTACTAAGATTATATGAACCGTTGATCCCATGCTTTTGCATTGCATAACATCATTGCTTTGTCCACTCCATTTATGAAAGATCCTAAAGTCTATTTCCAAAAAAAAAAGGAGAAAAAGAAAAAGGAAATAGAAAAGCAAAAAAGAAAAGAAAAAGTATTCTATACAAAAAAAAGAGAAGCTTTGATTCCAAAAAAAAAGAAAATGGAAGTGTGTGAAAAGACTTTAGGATCTCGCATAAATGAAACATGCATTCATACTATCATGCATTTCATGGTTCTATTAGAAGCTTGTGAGGGCCTTTTCTACTCAGACTTTGACATCAACAAGACAATTGGCTTCTTACCGCTATGTGCTCAAAAGTTAACATCGGAACAACTTTGTGGGGTTTTGACTGAGATAAGAACGGAAATGGAGATTGACATGAATCAGTGTATGGAGGTTATTCAAGCCTTTTCTCTTTGACAAGAAGAATTGAGACAAGTTCCTCAAAGGCCAAATGCAAATGTTAATCTCACCCATGAGAAGGTCTTATGAATCAAAATGTTGAAAATAATGTTGAGATTCCTATTCTTGGTAAGGAGCATTCACATAATTGACAAAAGGTTCCACCTCTTGGAAGAAAGTTTGGAATCCATAAAAGGTTGTGACTTAATTGATTCATACTTTGTTGGTTTGTGCCTGATGTCAAAAAACCGCAAAGGTCATTCATGCTCATTTAGAATGGTTTGGATATTGAAGCTAAATTGGTAATCATCTCTCATACATGTGTGGAAGATGCTTGGGGCTCCCGCACGAGGGATAAGCAAGACGTACTCTTATCTTGAGCATTGTGCCATCTGCATTGCTCGAATCCCTAAAAGCATTACAAATTCCTATGTGACTTCGTCAGAATCTTCTTCCGTGTGGTAATCAAGAGTGTTCTTCATAATGCTTCTCATCCTCAAGGTTCTACTTCATATCTCAGTTGCCTTTCTCATGATTTCCTTCTCAGTGGCCCTTGCTTGTTAATAGAGACAAAAGAATATGAGAAACAAATTGATGTGATTCTATTGCCTTGTGCCTAGTTGCTTCCTCGTTTGTCAGAATTTCAGTTGGTTAAGATTCGTGTTTTGGGTCTTCTTCACCACAAAAAGATCTCCTTAATCTGATGACGATACAAGGTTATTCCATTTTATGAAGGCGAATACTTCTCCAACAACTATGCTTGGGGCTCCCGCACGAGGGATAAGCAAGACGTACTCTTATCTTGAGCATTGCATCACTCGCATTGCTCGAATCCTTAAAGCAAGGCAAAAGTTTACAACTCATGGGTGACTTTGTTGGAGTTCTCTTTTTGAAGTAACCTGAAGTTTTTGGGAGGAACTGCAAAAAGTATTCGAGATCAACAAGTCCAGACGGAGTCAAGTCTCCTCAACAACGGAAACCATCTAGTTCTTTATTGCATTCTCATTTGTAACATTTCATTGTTTGTTTAAGCATTGCTAATATGTAAAAAACTTGTCAATTTCTGAATGAAAATCATAATGCATTGTTTATGCTTGTCTTGAAGAAATCCATTCGTTTTCACTCATAAAATGTTTTTGGCATTACGATACCAACTTTACTAATTGATTGCTTAGGCAAAAAAAGCTGAGGGAGAATGATGAAAAATAAAAATGAAAAATCTATAATCATGTGCTTTTGAATAAAAACCCTACTGAGGATGTACAGGCATTATTTCAAATCCCCAAACACTGGAGATATAAGGGAGATAGACCCTCGATAACCCCTTTGAGCCTTGAAGAAGGAGTTTCTTTTCTAATCATAAAAACCCTTATGTTAGCCTTGGGGCAGGGTAGTGTTCATTTAATTTGACCGAGTGTTCAAAACTCACCAAAAAGGTATGCATCTAAGGATGCAACAATGGTTATCCTTCAAAAGGTTGAGGAATTTCAAAATCGCAATGATTATCCTTATTCTATCAAGAAGACAAGAGACGACGACACAACTATGGTTATCCCTCATCAATCAAAGAACGAGGCAGTCACAATCACCTCCCGCAAATCAAAGATTCAAGATCACACGACTTGTTCAAAAAAAAGGGTGAATAAAAAAAAAAGAGCCCGCTAAGTCAACAACATGAAAACAAGTGACTTAGGCAAAAAAGTTAGGGCATCCCGCTGGACTCCAAAATAAAATTCAAGAGAATTTGTCCAGGCAAAAGTTAGGGAAAGTAGAAGCGAAAAACAAGGAGTACAAAATGAAATCCTTCTCAAAAGAACAAAGTCGTGTGATGATCAATCAGAAGAATAAGAAAGTGAGTGACTGCCGTGTCCAAAAAACCTCATTGATTCCTCAACCATTCCAGATTCCTTGTGAGGAATGAACACTCATGTCGAGTTAATTGAACCTAGGAATGGAGAACATCATGAAGGGGGTGGGTACCAAATAATTTTGAGCCTAAAAATCCTTTGTTTTCTAAAAACCATGAACCTGGCCAAGTTACAACCCTTAAAAGTCCTAATTGAAGTAGGGTTTATTTCGAAGATGCACTCCAATGAGATAGCGTTTAACTGACTCCCAATGAAGCGAGACTCATACTCATGTTGGTATCGTATGTTTGCTTTATCTTTCATTCACAAGAGGTGGCCACCTCATTGCATAAAAATTTTCTTTAAACTTCAAGACTAACGTACACTTTGCATTAGAATTATCATTCCTAGAATTAACATTCTTTTGCATACAAACATCTGCTTAAACATTAAAGAAATTTCAGGATGAGAATCAGTGAGCAACTTGATCATGTCAAAGCACAAGAGACTTGAGAACTCCGTGGAGTAAAAAGCTAATCGTTTCAGAGACTGATTATCAAGGGGCAGTTATCCAAAGAACTCCGTTGGGCATGAACAGTTAATGCTTTCCTTGATTACCTCGAGGGGAAGAATTGGAAGACTCCGTTGAGCGTGGTAAAGTTATTTCCATGTTTGTTTGACTTCAAAACAATGAAAGCTCGAGGATTCTAGTAAGATGTACCTAATCAGGGGCAGTTGAGTCGAGGTTTGACCTCTCAAATTCAACATATCTGGGGCAATCAAGTCGAGGAATCTCTCTTGAGTTTGACCAATCTGGGGCAATTACGTCGAGATTCGACAAATCTCTCCAAGGATTCTATAGTGCAAATTCCTTCATGGGTCGTGAAGCTTGGGGCACAATTCTGAGTTTTTGTCGCTCCATGACCATAGGAGTTTATTTCTCCTAGAATCTTGGTCTCTCCCCAAGCATGGAGTTTATTTCTCCCGAGAGTTTGTTCCATTCCTCAAGCACAGGAGTTTATTTCTCCTAGGAGTTGTCCTACTTCCCTAACCAAGGCTCGTTACCTGGATTTCTCATCCCTAACATGGTGAATCGAGGGAATCTCCTCAAGCTGAAATTCCACCAAGCAGTGGCACGTGGTGAGAAGTCCAAAGTCATTCTACGTTCTGGAAGGCAACAACAAGAGTGTGCTCTTACAAGTCAAAGTCCAATATCTTTTGGCACCTCCACATGATTCTTAACACTAAGGGGATTCTCCCTGGTGTTTATCACTCTAATGCCTTTATTTGGCATCCTGCATATAGTGTTCACTGCATATAACATTGCATCCTCAAAAGCGTAGCATATCCATCAAAATGGATCATTACGCCATAGAAAAATTCAAACATGCATACAAAGCATAAGCCAGATAATACAAATCAGCCCTCAATCAGGACAACGATACTTCCCCACATAAAATAGTGTCCTTACAAACTCCGATTGATATCTGCTACTACATTACAAATCTCCTTATGCCACGGTGCCGATACCTAGTATCCTTAATCCCCAAAAGAAGTCTCATTTTCTCTCTCCAACATGGATCGGATGCAATGTCTTTCTTCGTCAGAATCGTTGTCTCCGAGGTTATTTCCCGCATGCTGCGTGCATATTAGAGCGAAAATGAGGGTGGGCATTCAACCCATCTCATTTTTCAATCATTTGGATAACCATACTTGGTGTGTGGCAATTCGAACGATTGTCGCTCTTGAAGAGTTACACCCCGCCTTTGGCCTGAGGGATCAATGTGATTCTTATGCTTCGCAAGCATCAATATCTCCGTAATCTCCAATGGTTACTATCATCTTCTTATCGAGTCTAGTCGTCACTAGTCTTGTCGTGGTTATTTCCCGTGTGCTGCGTGCGAACTAGAGTGCGAATGAGGGTGGGCATTCAACCCATCTCATTTTCCAAGCGTTTGAATAAACCATACTTGGTGTGTGGCAATTCGAACGATTGCCACTCTTGAAGAGCTACACCCCGCCTTTGGCCTGAGGGATTAATGTAATTCTTATGCTTCGCAAGCATCAATATCTTCGTGATTACGTCTTTTGATCGAGTCTAGTCGTCACTAGTCTCCGTGGTCCCTTCCCCCGTACGGGAAAACTTTTCAAGTCCAACCACCGTGTTGTCAAAGCCCAGTTCATAACATGGCAACCCCTTTCAAAGCCCAGTTCCTAACCTGGCAAACCCTTTCAAAGCCCAGTTCCTAACCTGGCAAACCTTTTTCAAAGCCCAATTTTCAACTTGGCAAACCATTTCAAAACCGAACCCCGATGTTGAGTCTTAGACCGTACGAGGTCTTCTCCCGATGTTGAGTCATAGGTCGCACGAGATCTTTTCCTTTCAGTTTTGAAGATCGTACGAGGTCTTCTCCCGATGTTGAGTCATAGGTCGCACGAGATCTTTTCCTTTCAGTTTTGAAGATCGTACGAGGTTTTCTCCCGATGTTGAGTCATAGGTCGCACGAGATCTTTTCCTTTCAGTTTTGAAGATCGTACGAGGTTTTCTCCCGATGTTGAGTCGTAGGTCGCACGAGATCTTTTCCTTTCAGTTTTGAAGATCGTACGAGGTCTTCTCCTGATGTTGAGTCGTAAGATCGCACGAGGTCTATTTCCTTTCTGTCTTGAAGATCGTACGAGGTCTTCTCCCGAGGTCGAGTCTTAGGTCGCACGAGATCCTTTTCTGTTTTTGTCCTGAAGGTCGCACGAGATCTTTTCTTTCCTCTTTTGTTGTCGAGTCGATGTTGAGTCATAGGTCGCACGAGATCTTTTCCTTTCAGTTTTGAAGATCGTACGAGGTCTTCTCCCGATGTTGAGTCATAGGTCGCACGAGATCTTTTCCTTTCAGTTTTGAAGATCGTACGAGGTTTTCTCCCGATGTTGAGTCATAGGTCGCACGAGATCTTTTCCTTTCAGTTTTGAAGATCGTACGAGGCCTTCTCCCGATGTTGAGTCTTAGATCGTACGAGGTCTATTCTGTCCTGAAGATCGTACGAGGTTTTCTCCCGATGTTGAGTCGTAGGTCGCACGAGATCTATTTTCTATTCTGTCTTGAAGATCGTACGAGGTTTTTTCCCGATGTTGAGTCGTAGGTCGCACGAGATCTATTTTCTATTCTGTCTTGAAGATCGTACGAGGTTTTCTCCCGATGTTGAGTCGTAGATCGCACGAGGTCTATTCTTTCCTGGAGGTCGCACGAGGCCTTCTCCCGATGTCGAGTCTTAGGTCGCACGAGATCCTTTTCTGTTTTGTCCTGAAGGTCGCACGAGATCTTTTCTTTCCTCTTTTGTTGTCGAGGTTGAGTCGTGGATCGCACGAGATCTATTTCCTTTCAGTCATTATCTCATACAACCATTCTCTTTGAAAACCTTGTATTGGCACTTTGGCTACGTTACAGGTTATCACCATTCAAGTCCATTATTCATTGTATATTCTCCATCAGAAAAACAAAAACAAAAATTCTCTTTCCCCAGCAGATATCAAAAACAAGAACAAAAATAAGGATAACACTTGCACCATCTTCTCTTTAGGACAAATTTTTGGTACTTTGATATTTAATCTCCTTCTACCTCGAATGTTCGAAAGGCTAACGCCAATCTCACCTTCAGGTTTAAGCCGATTAAATAGGGGCAGCTGTCATACCCCAAATTTGTCCTACCCTTAATTCCTAACTGGCTTAAAGTTTCACATCCATGTGCATATCTCCACTAGGTCATTAACATAACTCATTCATCATTAACCATAAAATCCAACAAAAGATCGAGGATCTTGGAAGCTAGGGTTTTTGTATGGTCATTCATGATGGACTTCTTTCTCCTAAAGCTGCAAGGTCTTTCTCTATGAAGATTCATCAAAGGCAAGGGGATTATGGTTCTTATGCGCATTGTCTACAATCGTTAATTCAACTGAGATTCAGTGGTTTTCAGGTTGAGGTGTTCTTATGTGCTCCAATTCTTATCTCCCTTAAGAATTCCTCAAAGGATTGTTGTTATGTCAGATTGAAGTACAATACATGTCAAGATGTGAGAGTTAGACTCGTGGGTTAATTGTGTTCAAGGCGCCGCTATACGTAATTGATTGGTGGTTTGGTTTAAATTGAGGGATTGAGATTAAATTAAGGTCACGATGATTTGAGGATGAATTTGATGATCTAATTGACCTTATTATTCAAATTTTGTTCAAGGCCTTTTGTTCATTGAGAATTTAATTCAAGCTAAGATACTAGATACATGATGCAAGAAATGAGGTCGTGAATCGTTGCGACCAAAGCTTTATTTCTCTCATTGATTTGTTGGTTGCGATGCAAAGGAAATCGTGTTAGAGGTTGAATTCAGGGTTGCTATGCAAAATTTGAAATGGTAATACAAAGTCATTCAAGGCTTTTCATTGATTTTATTCATCGAAATCCATCAAGATCCAAAGGCTCATGTCCGTTCCATGGTATAGTGTACGAGGCTGAAGTTCTTCACTCACATCCAATTCAACATATGGTCACCATTTAAAAACTCAAAATCAATGTCCATCCCTTGTGTCATTAGATGGATAAGGAGGTTCAATTAGAAAATTCCTTCAAGATTTCAACCATTCATAAGACATGTTCAAGTTTCATTCAAGGTTTGCAAGAGAAAGTTATGAAATTACATCCAAAATTCATTCAAGAGTCAAGTGCGAGGTCAATGCCATTTGAAAATTACACACATTCATCATTCAAGATATGCAACGTGTCAATTTCCAAGAAGTTTACAAAGAGGCAAATCATATGAGAATTTCTAATGCCCTAAGCCTACGTCTAAAACTCAATCCAATCTCCAAACTTCATGTAGAAATTCTGCAAGAACAACGTGCTACCGCCCTGCATAATTCAAATAAAACAGCTTTGCATACATGAAATTCCGCCATACAAAACTTGCTGCCAACCGGAACTCAACCCAAAAAAATCAAATTACAAAAAGAAAACATAGCCTTCATGCCATGGTCCATCTTCATCGAGCCGGAATCTAACGCTAAGCTGAACCAAGCTCTCTCCACCTAAATAAACCGGTTCATCCAATACAATCATTCCAAAACCTGCGCTTAAACCAAATGTCTCAAAATCAAACCGTCCTTGCACAAAATCGGAACCGGTTCAGCAAGAGTTGATAACAGAAAAGAGCACAAAATCAGAACCGGATCAGCAAGAGTTGATAACAGAAAAGAGCAGAAGAAAATTGAAAAGAGAGAAAACCATAACAGAAAATTGAGAAGAAAAATATCTGTAAAAAATAACAGAATAACAAAAAACCGAAACTCACTTGATAACCGAAAACGTAACAGATTTTGAGCCTCTCCAAGAACCTTCATCGTTCATCATCACTCCATCAATCTTCATCATCTTCAATTGCTCCCTCAGAACCATTAACTTGCAGCCACCTTCCTCCACCATTTTCAGATTTCTCCTCAACCTCTTTCAATCGAGTTCTCTCTATCTCTTCAAATCATTCACCAAGAATTCTGAAAAAAACCACCATAACCGTTCAATACTCACCTTCTTACTCTCATTGAGATTCAACTCACCTTGATCCTCTTCATCTCCATTCAATAATCTTCAGAATTCATCATCGGTAACGACATATGCAATCTCCTTCAAACAGCGTTAACCTTCCTTCGCCGCAATTTCAATTTCTCCACAACGCTCATCAGTAATCATCAGCATCTGCAATAACAACAATATCACGATTCAGAAACGAAAAAGTGAGAGGAGATCGAGCGAGGGATGAATCAGACCGAATGATACTTAAGACGGAGTCGAGCGAGGGATCAGAGGGAGTCTCCGCCGTGTAGCTTCGACCGGAAAAGGAAGGTGCACCGTTGAGATTTGACCGGAGAGGGAGTATCCGGCGCCAAGCAGAGAGGTCGAGAGTGACATTCGAAAGCGCGAGAGATTGAGAGCTACGCGGAGAAAGTGAGTCCGAGAGGACTGAGAGGTGAGACGAGTGAGGGAGTGGTTTCGTTGTTTGTTGTCACGGCGGAGAGGAGGGAGAGATTTGATCGGAGAGAATCGGCGAGGGAGATTGTTTCGGCGCTGTGAGTTCACGAGTGAGAGAGGGAAGAGGAAGTCCAAAGGTCACAAATTGGTAACCCTAAATCCCTTCCCTATTTTAATTTTATTAATTAATTTTAAGTTTTAATATGATTTAATGGTGATTAATTGGAGTTAACTAATAGGATTTGAATTAGCATAAAGTTTTTAATTGAATGTGTGACAATATTTGATTGTTATAAAATCTGGTTTAATGTGAAATATCTCATACTTAATCTGGAAATTTGATTCAAATCAAAATAAAAATCTGAACAAAATCATCATAGATCAACACCTTGGGCCTTGTATTCACGAAATCGCTGTCTACACACTCCTTGGCCCAATGCACCTTCTTGTTGCCTTTTTTGACATAGAAAACTGAACAAAAATGACCCTGCTGGGCCTTAGGCGCCTCTTTTAGGTTCTACACCCCCTGAATTTGGGCCCAAGCGCTCCATTGACTAATTCCAGTTCATGCTAACTTTGCTACTACACCCCTGTTTACTAGGCAGATTCCTTTTCTTTAAGAATTTTGTTTCATTACTAACTTTTAATTCATAAACCGGTTTTAGGTGAAATAAAAAATAAGTAAAAATACGTTTTAGGTAGTTTTATGTGTGTACATAATTTTAGTATTTTCTTAAAGATTTTTAGAACTTTCTTACTATTTTTAATAAATCTTTTGTTCACATATGTTCATGTTTCTCTTGATTTTGATAGGTTTTGCAAAGTGATTTCGTTTAACACCTTGGGATCAGAATTTAACCCCCAATTTTTGTATGATTTCAGTAGACTAATCCATGATATTGTATATAAAAAATGAACTCCTAATTCTTTGTTTTGATTGGTATTTGGTTAGTATTGTTTGACTCGATTAACATGCGTTTCTAGTAAGTGTTTGTGACGTTTGTGCTCTCAAATTGAAATGCATTCATGCAATAATGTTGGTTCCTTTTTGTACATATAATTAGGGATGTTTAGAGGTCCTAAGACCTGGAATTGAAAATTTTAGATCATGTTTTCTTACTTTACTCGATTTTTCTTTATCACATGTAAATAGCTCGTTTGTGATTGACGATCGTTCCGTAACTTGTACAAATGACCCGTAATTTTGTGTGAAACTTCTTGGCATGATTTTGTGAGTATTTAGGCATCTATTATAGGCTATTTGCTACTGACTTGTGCCATTTGATTCCATGTTCTTAACTTCATTCACAATTTGAAACCGTTTAGCTAGTATTAACCTAGTGTTGTCTAGTTTTGGTTAGGATTTTGTATTGCTTCATGCTAATTGACTAATATAGATTAACGTAGGATATTAGAACTAAATGATAGAGTTTGCTACTGACTTTAAGCCTATTTCATATGTTCACTTGTCTTTGTTTTGATTAATTGATGTTTGTCCGCTAATCGGTAAGTAACGAGGCATGCGATGCTTTGACGACTTCTTGTGGATGTTTTTGTAGGATACCGTGACGCTTTTGTATTTGATTTGGGACATTCAATCCCTTGATTTGCTACTGACTTGGAGCTTCTCTCTCTCTCATTTCCATGCTTAGCTTCTCATTCCTTGCTTTAATGTTGCTTACTCCTTACTATTGCTTGCCATGTTCCCTTAGACTCTTCCTTCTTTGTTAGGAGGAATTGAGATAGGATAGGTATCCTTGACCTTAGGGCCATTAGTAGATTAGAATAACATAGATTAGAATGTTAGATCTAGTTCCCTATTGCTTTCTTTTTCTTTTTCAACTCTTTAAAACATTAATAAAATAAAGATACGAATCACATCAAGGAAGTGATAGAGAAATGAGTGGGATTCATTCCCTAATCTGTTTCTCAATCACTTAGTGACATAGAAGCGAGTGGGATTCATTCCCTAATCTGTTTCTCGGTCACTACTTAATGGGAGAGAAACGAGTGGGATCCATTCCCTAATCTGTTTCTCAAACATTAATTAATGGGAGAGAAGTGAGTGGGATTCATTCCCTAATCTGCTTCTCGATCATTACATAATGGGATGGAAGTGAGTGGGATTCATTCCCTAATCTGCTTCTCGATCATTATACATTTTATGTGATTCGAATCGTGAAGTAAATTCCCTTAAAAAATACACAACCAAAAAACGCATAAAACACCTAACAATGGTTCAGACTAAAGCAAAGTAGAGATAGTGGTGAGTGGCCCGGTATTGGGAACTGTTCACCACTCATCTATCCTAAAAGACACAAACCAAGCATTTCTTTTCCTTTTGCCTCGTTGGCACCTAAGGGCACCGTCATTTCCGCTTGTACGCATCCTAGGTCGATCCCTTATGCAAAAGCGCGAACGTTGACTCCGCCCAACTAAAAAACACAAAAAACAAATAGAAAGTCTTTAGCCGAGCTACGGTTTCTCTGATTCCTGAAAAGGATACGTAGGCAGCGGGGTAGGGCCCGTGCGAGTACAATTCTTTATTTTCCCTACATTTTGCATTCATTTCGCATTTAGACATAGACATAGTTATACACCCATTAGATAGAAACAGACATAGGTGGATACCATCGAGTACGATGGGCGTGAGGGGTGCTAGCACCTTCCCCTTGCGTAACCGACTCCCGTACCTAGATTCTCTGGTCGCAAGACCTTGTTCCTTCCTTTGTAGGTTATCCGGTATTCCTTTCCCTTATGGGATAAATATATTGGTGGCGACTCTGTTCATTTTTCGCGAGCGTGCGACACATGGTTCTGACAAGCGTACCTGCATGAAAAAGATTCACCTGTTTGGAGACTTACGACTCGAGGGTCGGAAACTCACGACTCGAGGGTCGGAAAACACCCCTATCACAACACGAGGGTTGGAAATCTCACGACATGTGGGTCGGAAAATACACCAATCACAACACGAGGGTTGGAAACTAGGCTTTTGTAGTATTTGAATGCACTAGATGATATGCATATGCTAATGCGTAAGTATGTATGCTGATGCTGATGTCAATCCTGAGATTTTATCTCCTTATTGAACCTGTTTAGACCATATTTGCACCTACACCACGGCTATGCTTATGCCGGCTTGGTAATATGGATAATGCTTATGCACATGCGTATACATAGATTGAACAACAAGGTTGCTATCATCGGTAAGGTTACCGGGATACATCAATCAGGTGATCGGGTGAATATCTCCGTGAGGTTGCTATCATCAGTAAGGTTACTGGCATCGGTAAGGTTACCAGAAAGCATCAATCAGGTGATTGGAAATAAACCAACAGTAAGGTTACTGTCATCGGTAAGGTTACCGGAAAGCATCAATCAGGTGATTGGGAAGAATATCTCAGTAAGGTTACTGGCATCGGTAAGGTTACCGGGAAGCAGGTGGATAGTATAGCTTAGCATCAGAGTTTTGAATTGGATGTCTTGATGTATGGGATAATGCTTATGCTCATGCTTATGTTGATTGATGTAATGAGTTGAGCGAAATAATGTCTTCTATAAGACTACCTAAAAAGGCGTGGTGTAATGTATCAACCAATGTATGTAATGCATGATTTATATGTATTTGCATGATGCTCCAATGATAAGTTGTTGATAACCAAAGCGTATATAGCTTGCTAATGTTGGATGGTTGTTGGATGCTAGCGCGACTTCCCGATCCTTGTTTTTGAGTTTTGAAGATCGTAATTAGGAGAAAGATTTCTCGGATGTTTGTAAAGTGTGAGAACTCCTTTTCCTTTTGCTGTGCGTCTTGCCCCAGTTCGGCTCTTTGAATTACTCCACACCTTTGAAATTTCGAAGTTCTCCACGTCTTTCACCTTTTGCAATTCACACCTTTAACCTTTTCGAGGTTCACTGCACCTTTAACCTTTGGAGGTTCTCCACACCTTTAACCTCTCGAGGTTTTCCACACCTTTAGCCTTTCGGGGTTCTCCATACCTTTAACTTTTGAATGATTCACCCTATGTAATTCTCCACACCTTCGCCTTTTTTGGAACTCTCCACCTCTTTCGAGATTCTCCATGCCTTTAACCTTTCGGGGCTCTCCACACCTTTAACCTTTGAATTGTTCACCTTATGGGTTTGATACCCCATGCCCCAATGTTTAGTGGAAAAAGATGCCTATGATCTCCAAGCCATGAAGGAAGTGCTCCGAGAAATAACCTTGTCGTGTGCTTCGACGTTTTAGATTAAAGGGTATGCCCTTGATTTCCAGATTATGGAAGGTTATCCATAGTCTTCTATCCTTCTGAATTTGAATTCTTCCCATGTTTTGACATGCCCCTGATTGTTATTGCTTCGAAGTGTGCCCCAAGTCGATTGAACCTTTAGGATGGATGCCCCTAGTGAATAGGATGTTTGATTGCATGCCCCTGTGATCTTTGGATTTTTTTTTGTCCCTGTTAAGGGGAACCCCCTAGATGTGATTCCCCCCATTCCAGAGTCTTTATTAGAAAGATCGCCTTTGATTAAACCAATTTCGAGGTCTCCTCGATGCTAAGTGTATACTCGCAGATGATGTTGTACCATTTGAGAAGTAACTCCAATGCAATGTTTACGCAAGTTTTGAAATCGAAGTCCGTTATGAATTAGGACTGGATGATTAGAAATGAACGTTTGAAGAAACATAGTGGTTGGAAATAGTTTTAACAAACCTAGGAGTCAGTATAACAAAATCCTGCTTAATATGATTTCATGGTTAACCTTGCCTCAATTAGGACTTTTGAATGTTGTAACTTGGCCTGGTTCATGTTTTAAGAAACAATGGATATAAGGCTCAAATTTTATTTACCCCACCCCTTTCTCCTTGATGTTCTCCGAATCCTAAAAATTCTCCTAATCCAATGAATGTACTTTGTTTGCAAGAGAATCGCTTCAGTTTTGATGTTGAGTAGAAGCCTTAGTAGGGATCCAAGCTTTGATGGAGAATGTTGTAAAGATCCAAGCATTGTCGATTTAGCAGTCACAAGTTTATCCTTTACATTTCACCTTTGTTTTGTTTTTATCCCTTATTTTGCATGAACCAATTTCTTCGGATTTGATTCATCGGGATGCCCTAATTTTGCCTAAGTCGTTTTTTTTCGTTTTTTTTTTCATTTTGACTTAGCGGGCGCTTTTCTCCCTTTTTGTTTATACTCCTTTGAGATTTGATCCTTGGATATGAAATTTGTGACTGCCATGTTGACTTTGATTTGTAAGCTTCGCCTTTGATATTTCCTCGATCTTGAATGATGCAATGAGGAAGAAGATTGTCGTGAAGGTTATCTCCATTACTTCCTCATTCTTGGATGAATACGAGGAAGAAGATGTGCTTGAACCTTTGCTTTGCTTGTTCCTTATGCTTGAACCTTTTCTTTAACCTTGCTTGGATTGACTGATTCTCTTGACAACCAAAATACACCATTGGATTAATTGAAATCTACCCTGCTCCTGGTTAAAATTAAGGTTTAATTGAAAAGTAAAAACAAACTCCAACTCCTGGCTCGAGGGGGTGACGAGGGATTAACATCCTTATATCTCCACTGTTTGGTAATTGAAACAATGCCTGTACATCCTCGACTCGGTCTTACCTTGAAAGCATATGTTTAACTGGACTTAGTTATTTGTATTCGTCATTCTCCCTTAAGTTTGTTAATAATCCTAAATTTGAGATGGAAAATGGAATAGAAGTGTACGAGTGAAAAGTCGTAGTAGTGAGCGAATGAATTAACTCCAAAACCTGCATGGTCATCCCATTAGAATTGCTAATCCGAAGGTACAACTTTTATCCTAAGAAACAACTTAGCGATCGTAGGGGTTGAAATTCTGAGCATGGTAAACACCTATTGATCCTAGGGACAACCTCCTTTGTAGATCCATCGACTTTGTTTTACCCCTTAGTTAATGAACTTGTAGAAGTGAGGGTAATCTCGAATTCTCCTTGGACATGTCAAACCTGTCGGGAATATATTGTTAGCGGCGGGTTTTCGTTGTGTCGGAACTTCATGAGTTTCCTTTGACTGAACCTCTTTTGCTTTTCCTAAGGATAGTATCACACCATTGCAACCTTCAGGGTTTGTAGATTGATAGAGATAGCCTATGACCCTTTTGCCCCTTGGTGTGGGGCAAACATATGTCGCATTTCTCCATCGTATTTATGCATCTTTGTTTAGGATTTTGCCCTAGTTGGACTAATCCTTGTCTCCAGGTTATCGTAGAGTATCCTTGTAAGTTTGATATGTTCTAAGATGAACCCCTTTTTGACTAGATACATCTTGAGTGTATCTATGAGGGAACTCTTTGTTGAACTAATCCTTGCTCGATGATAACCTCTGTTGTATTTGCAATCCTGTTACGACAAGGCGTGGACATGCGGCTGGCATGATGAAAGACATCCCTTTTTTTTCAAACTCATTCCCAATGATTTATCCTCCTTTCTCCATAGTTTATGATCCTTTGATTTTTCTCCATGAGTCTCGGGAAATCGGCTAGCACGGAAAGTGTGGATGCGGGCGAAAATGCGAGTATAAATGTATGAATGCATGAAAATGCAAATGCATGTGTGTGCGAGAGACTCCTTGTATTATGACTCCTTGTGAGCAATGCAGACGTGTGACGTATAATCCTAGGGATAGCCTTAGAGGCGACATTAGACCCTAGTGAAATCCTTACAAGATAGATGTTATCACACGCAAATGGAAATCCCTTAGATTAGGGAGTATGCAGAAGGTAGCGGCTGGTGACCGTTCATGATAGTCACCAAATCTCATGGCCATCGAGAGGCCAATGGACGTGTACCAATGAAGTTGTCCTTGGTGGGAAGGTTCTCTGTGCGGAACACAACCTATATAAGGACGATATTGGATGAAGTGAAATCCCTACAGGCTAGGGATGAAAGATGTATAGATGGCAATCCAAACCCTACAAGTTAGAGGGTGGCGGAAACAAGCATGGAGTGACCGTTCAGGACAGTCACTAGATCTCATAGCCATCGAGAGGCCAATCGAACGCATGCTAATGAAGTTGTCCTTCGGGGAAGGACGCGTCGTTGTGAAAACACATGGATGTAAAAGAAAAATCCCTACAGGCTAGGGAGTTCGTAAGAGCAAGCACGGGGTGACCGTTCAAGACAGTCACTGAATCGTATGGCCATCGAGAGGCCAATTGACGTATGCTAACAAATATGTCCTTCGTACGAAGGATGTGATTTTAAAAATATAATCCCTACAGGCTAGGGAACGCATAGACGTAAGCACGGGGTGACCGTTCATGACAGTCACTAAGTCTCATGGCCATCAAGAGGTCAATCGACGTGCGTTAATAAAGATGTCCTTCGGGGAAAGACACAATTTTGGAATATAATCCCTACAGGCTAGGGAACGCGTAGATGTAAGCACCTGGTGACTGTTCAAAGTAGTCACTGGATCGCATGGCCATCGAGAGGCCAATCGACGTGCGTAAACGAAGATGTCCTTCGTGGGAAGGACGCGATTTTAAAAAACAGAATCCCCTATAGGCCATGGAATGCGTATATTTAAGCACACGGTGACCGTTCAAGACAATCACTAGCTCGCATGGCCATCGAGAGGCAAATCGACGTGCGTAAACGAAGATGTCCTTCGTGGGAAGGACACGATTTTAAAAAACAGAATCCCCTATAGGCCAGGGAATGCGTATATTTAAGCACACGGTGACCGTTCAAGACAATCACTAGATCGCATGGCCATCGAGAGGCCAATCGACGTGCGTAAACGAAGATGTCCTTCGTGGGAAGGACACGCAGTTGTAAGAATACATAGATATAGAAAAAGAATCCCTATAGGCTAGGGGTGCGTAGATGCAGGTGCGGGGTGACCGTTCATGACAGTCACTAGGTCTCATGGCCATCGTGAGGCCAATCAACGTGCATAAATGAAGGTGTCCTTCGTGGGAAGGACATGGTCTTAGCAATAGAGTCCCTGCAGGCCAGGGAACGAGTAGGAGTACCTGCCAAAATTAAAATGCTAGACATTCGCAGTATATAGATTGCATATATAATAAGCACGTAAGCACATAAGCCCTAGGTTCATAGGTTCGACGTAACGGCTTAGGGTGCCTACCCTTCCCATTGGTATGTTCTAGAAGGTGTCATGGGGTCGTTCGTAGCCGCCGAGACTTTTTGTCTCTTTGGATTTTAGAACAACTCATTTGATCCATGAGGTTCGAATTTTAGGGGTAGGTTCCCAGAGAGATCAGCCAAATACCAAGTCCAGCCCTCAATAAGGTCAAGCCTCGTATCAGACCTTTCCGGATATTCAACCCACTCTGAGTGGAATTATAATAAGACTCGTAGGCGATGTAATTCCCCTCTGGTCATTATTATAATCCCCACGCTTAGGTTTAACGCAATTTATATATCCCAGAAAGCGATAAAACAACACATTCAAATAAATAAATATTTAATTGAATTGCAGTAAATAAATAAATTGTAGCGAATAAATAAAATTGCAGATAAATAAATAAATAAATACAATTTAAATATTTATAAAAAACCATAAATCCTAATCCTGGCAAATTAGCCAAACCCTAATAACTAGCCACAAACCTAAATAATTTACCAAACCTAAACCCTGCCAAAACCTAAACCTAGGAGCATAATAATTCACCATTAGTGTTGTCCCCAACAGAGTCGCCAGCTGTAGCAACCTGCCCTAAAATTAAGACTGAGAGTCGCCACCTATTCTGAAGGGCGAATATGAAACCCTACGCAGTTTAGAGATCGGGGTAAGTTATTATAATCAGGTTGAGGGAAGGTGTTAGGCACCCTCAACCCTTTCCTAAGGTTTGTTCTAAGGTAAAGGCTTTATGGCTAAAATTTAGAGATTTAATAGCTAAGGAAATGAATAGGGGGAAAATTGAGATTTTAGGGAGGGGGACTCGCCTTGGTTATCCAAGTGCCTACGTATCTCCTTAGGGAGAATCAGAGTCAACGTAGTTCGGGCACAGAGTTGTACGCCTTAGAATTAGATTTGAATGGTTTGAAGGCTTTTTGAATGGCCTATCGTAGTTTTGAGTTGTAATTTGAAAGGCATTTTGAGTTGCCTGATTGGAAAGGATGAAAATCCGTAGTTTGTGGTTTGATGTGTTTTGAGTGTTTGGGCGTACAACCCTGATTTGATATGGTACCGTTAGATGCGATGACCAATAGATTTAGTCAGTATAGCTAACGGATTAAGGGGCATTGCTGGTTACTCAAATCGATAGATTGATCGTCGCGGGCAGCAAATTAAAATGTGTTTTGAATTTTAGGTATTTTTTTTCTCTCGTCTAAAGCGACTAATAGATTTAGTCGGGTCGAGGAGAGAATTAAAATAAAGGATTAAATAAATTATTTTATTGCTTTATTCCGATATTTGACCAGTACGACATAGAGAGTCGACTAATTCGAAGGCGGGATGAAATAGATATTCATCCGCCATTTATCCGTTAAAGGGGAAGTTAGAGTTTATTGTTTTTATTATCTTTATCTCTCGTCTAATGCGACTAATAGATTTAGTCGGGTCGAGGAGAGAATTAATTGATGGTTAATGTTATTTTTGTTGCCGAAAGGGCAATGGGACTGGGCAAACCCTAACACTTACACCTTTATAGGGTTTTTGTGATTTTTAATAATTAATGTTAATTAAAATAATTAAATCGAGTAATTAAAGTAAATCGGGAGATAAATCCTAAATCCTAATATTAGTCTAATCCTAATTTTATCCTAGATTAACCAAATTAAACCTAATTACATTTAATCTAGATAATTAAATAAAATAATAAAAATATATATAAAGAACCTGGGTAGTAATTCCATACAGCGGCTCTATGAGTGCCCATGGTGGGCTTCTTCTTTCATATCTTCAGATCTGCCCACGCGAAGATCCAGCGATGTAGATTGTGAGGGCGCATGATGAAATTTACAGGGGCGTGCACATGATTACTCAGCTTGTTGCAAAGAAAATAAGAAAAAAACCATGTCGACCTCATGGATCGAACTGACGTCTGAGACCACCAAAGTCCTTACACACGCCTTTCTCCACTAGGCCAGTGATCAACTTATGTTAGTTTCACGCCTTATAACAATAATAAGAAAACGATGTAAAGTAAAAAGTTGAAAAAAAAACAACTCAGCGCGTTTCCCCTTCTTCTTCTTCGTGCAACGTTTTTTGGAAAAAGTTACAGAGCCTTATAGCCACGGTTTTGGTATGTGGCTATAACCCTTCACCTATTAAAACTGCAAATTATCACAAAAAAATACAAACAAATAATCCAGTTCGATTGTAAACAGACCCACGAATCTAATGGTATCATTAATTTGAACTAATTTTTCTTTTAAACAGAAATCCCCAATTTAAGGTTCTAGAACCCTAACAATGGCATATATTGATTCATGCACTTAAACAGAAATTAAACCACACAGAAAGCTTCGGTTCATCAACAGGAACATGAATATATAATCTAAATTTATTTATCATGCGCAAATCCAACAAATCGATCCAAGTTTAAAAACGCCAAATCGTGAGCGTTATAGTCGGAATTCCGAACGTGATGGTCAGTGATGATGATACGGTTCACTTCAGAACACTTTCAGGGATACGTTTGAATCACCAAAACCAATTGAATCTTTGAAATAAATTTCAGTTCTTTTTCTTGATTTTTGATTTCGGCCACCGTTCTTACGCTGCAACCCCTCCCCCTTGTTGACTTGGTCTTTTCTCTTATAATGCACAAATTAGGTTTTCTATACCCTAATGGGCCTATCATCTAATTAATCATTTTAGCCCAAATAAATTACTAATCCATTAATTAATTGTATATTATATTTATAATAACAAATAATAGTTGAAAGTAATTATAATAATCTTAATAATAATATTATTACAACCACTACTAATTAATAATAATAGCTAGTTATAATAACAAAATGATTAAACCAATTATTAATATAAATAATAAACCATGTGAATAATTGGTGAGAATGGACTAAAAACCTCAAAAATGGAATAGATGGGCCAGATGACTGGGCTCAAGCACCTTCTAACCTTAACCTGCATCTTACCTCAGGGTATTCTATAAGAGGGTGGGTTTGACAATAGGTATGTCAAACCCCATGACTCTTAATTTCGCCCCTTGACGATTTACAAGACACGAATTTGATCGGGCAAATTTTGGGGTATGACAGGCGTGTCGCGCGAGAAGCGAAATTGGAACGGCATCGGGTAGTCGGTTTCAAAGTACACGAATGCTGTGGGGGTAGGTTTGTTTCATTTGTGTTTTGTGGTGTGAAGAGGATGAAGAAGAGTGTGTAGTATTTATAGACTTATTAGAGCATTGATGGCCCAACAAACCTTATCCTGCCTCAGGGGACTTTTCGGAAATGAACTTCCGAAAATAGGAGGCAGAGATGTATATTTCGGAAGTTCATTTCCGAATTATGCAGAAACAGACATAAATTTTGCATTTTGTTGATTGCTTAGTGTGTTGTGTAAATTGAACAAATGGAAGGTACATTAAACATAAATTAGACAAAGATGACATAAAACATACTTATATTATATATGTATTGAATCGGTCCGATTTTACATGATAAACAACAATACATACAAAAATGGTCATTACAAACCAAAAACGATCTGGAACGAACTAAAATTCACCGAACCAATTGTGGTGGTCGTTTTCTTTACCTCCCCGTTTCACTTGGGAGGACGGCACGCTAAACCCTTCACGCGAAATTTGGAAGGAGAATGCGCCCGTGGTGGGATGAATTTTGTTTCAGTTCTTCCTACGATATCACACGAACTTTCTTATTTGTCCTACGAGTAGGAAAGGGAAAAAAAGATCTCAACTAAACCCTAGGAGTTTGCTAAGTGTGGGGATTTACACCTAGACTAGAAATTCTGGAGTCCGGGAGGTCGGTTATACATAGGGAAGTGTTTAAACACCCTACATATCTGTAGTACTCTACAGGAACCTTCTCTGTGTCATTGTGATTGTGTTTGCTGCTAATGATTGGGAAAGTTTCTCCTTTGTATTAGGAGAGAGAATTGAATTGATTTTAAAAGACAGACAGATAGACAGACTGACTATTTTTGGTATTTTATTAGCTCGCTGAGATTCCTTGTGAACCTCATGCCTACATATCCCTAGTGGAAGTCAGAGCTTAATGTAGTTCGGGGAACTAACTAGGGAAATTAAATGTTTTTTTGGTGCCTTGCTTGAAGCTCAAGGTTGAAGCTTGGAATTAAATCTCTGTTTACAGTAAAGAGACATGAAATTATCTCTACAGAGAGGTATTTGTACTATTCTACCACAAACATTTAAAGGAGTGACAGAATAACTGAATTCATTTCATTCAAGAGGGGGACCTTACTTGTGTATGTGCAAGTATACCAGTCAAATGCCTCTTAAATGAAAGAAAGATGCTCATCCAAATTAGGGAAAGTTACCACATGTCTGGGTTTTACTGCCAGCTCATGCCTTTCAAAATCCTAAATGGGAGACTTGATTAAAATTGAAATTGAAATGGAAATGTTTGTTTGTTTGAATGTGGTAGAGTAGTAAAAATATCTCTCTATAGAGATAAGCTATGTCTATCTACTGTATAAAAGATTTGACTTTAGCTGGCTTGTATGAGGCCCAAGCTTGAGGCTTTTTGATTGATTAATTATTATTATTGACTCTGGGAGATGGCTCCACTGGGGATTAATTACAGGGTATTTTTGTGTTCTGTACAAAGCCCAGAATTGAGGCTGACTCTACTTAGGGAGACTCTATTTGTGTGCCTTGTACAAAGCCCAAGGTTGTGGCTAATTGCTGAGGATAATTGAATGAATGACTCTATTTTATGTGCCTTGTACAAAGCCCAAGGTTGTGGCTGACTCTAGCTAGGGGAAAACATTATTTTCTGCCTTGTACAAAGCCCAAGGTTGTGGCGGACTCTTAAATGAATTAAGTATTGATGACTATATGGGGAAAGATCCTAAGTGTTAGGAATCTTTGACACATGAAAAATATGGTTTATCTGCCTTGTACAAAGCCCAAGGTTGTGGCTACTGAATGATGAAGAACTCACTGGGGAGACTCTATTATCTGCCTTGTACAATGCCCAAGGTTGAGGCTGATTCTTGACAGGGGAGTTTTATTGTTTGGTGCCTTGTATGAAGCCCAAGGTTGAGGCTAACTGTTTTTGTTGGTTTTGACTCTACTGAGGAGGTTTTATTTATTAAAAGACTGTTTTTCTTTGGAAGCTAACCCTTTCCAGGGATTTTGACTCAGCTGGTGAATTTGTCTGTTAAAAGACTGACTTTATCATGTTTTTTGGAGGCTGACCCTTTCCAGGGGTTTTGACTCTTTTGGGGAAATTATCTCCTAAGAGAATGAAATTATTTATTAATTAATTTTGGAGGCTAACCCTTTCCAGGGGTTTTTATTAATATGAAGGAATGTGTGGAAGCTAACCCTTTCCAGGGATTTTGACTTTTTAGACAGATGTTGGAGGCTAACCCTTTCCAGGGTTTTTATAGAAGTTGATTTTAATTGACTTTGGAGGCTAACCCTTTCCAGGGATTTTGACTCTTTAGACAGATGTTGGAGGCTAACCCTTTCCAGGGGTTTTTATAGAAGTTGATTTTAATTGACTTTGGAGGCTAACCCTTTCCAGGGATTTTTATTAAAATGAAGGGCAGAAAGATTATCTAATGAGACTTCTTGTTTAAAGCCCAAGATGAAGGCTGACTCAATGCTGAGGATGACCAAACATGGATCCTAGACTCTGCTAAGGAAGATTGATGAAGATAAGGGTGACAGAGACTGTCCATGTCTCTCATTCCAAAAATGTACTCAATGCAAAATTGAGACAAACTTAGCTTGTTTAAAGTCTGGTTTAAATTAGAAGAAACTCACCAGGGTAGGCTAAAAGGTGACTAAAGACCTGTTCCTATGTTTATAAGAAACCTGATGGGTCCTTGTATACAAGCTCAAGAGGAAGCTGGAAATGCTTTTAAGAAGCCTGTGGGTCCTTGTACAAAGCCCAAGAGGAGGCTAATCGAGGGTCCTTGTTATAGCACAAGAGAAAGCTTATGTAGTTTTGAACTTATTTTGGCTCTAAGCAAATGGGTAAGAGGTTTCACCGGGAATAATTCCTCTTTGGGTGGATGTGTCCTATTATTTGGATTCTAAGGTTTTTACCAAGATGTTTCACCGGGAATAATTCATCTTGGGGGTTTGAACTACAGATCTCTAATTAGGAAAGAGCCTTCACCGGGAAGACATTCTCAATCCTAGGTCATATTCCTATAATATATATATAGTTTAACTGTCCTAAGGTTTACACTCAAACGTAGTTCTAAACTAATATATATATGCACAGTTTATATTTGACAGTAATTTAAATAAAGACTGTAAATGGAAAGCTTGTAAAGCCTAACCTGGATGGAGTGGAGGCCATTGAAGAAGTATGTACAGAGCCTCAACAGTATTTTTGTTGTTTTGTTGATAACAGTTGAATATATATGATAAACAGTTAATGGTTTTTTGAAAACAGAAGAAGTGAAGATGGACAAAGGTCACATAGGTATCTGAAGAGTTTCACCGGGAATAATGCCCTTCAAATACCAGAAGAATGTTTTTGAAAATAGAAAGAAGATTTTGAAAATACAGTTTTGAAAACAAGCTAAGAAGAGAAGGTTTTTGGGACTTACACTCTATTAGAGGCCCAGTACTTTGCAGTACTGGTTACAAAAGTAGTTTGAAAAATGATTTGGAATGATGCAAGGTTTTGTTGTTTGAAAACCTTAATCATCCGTTTAATCAGAAATTGAAAACAGTTTTGAATATTGACAAAAGTCAACTTAATTAAGGCAAAGATGAAATCTATACCCAATTAAGACCTAAATAATTAGGGTTTTATCATAAAATTATTCACAAAGTAATTAGGTTAAAACAAAAATGAAACTATATATTTTAAAGTATTTAAGAAAATATTTAAAACATACTATTTTAAACCTAATTAAAATACATAAAATAAATAATATTTTTATGATTTTTTTGATTATTCACAAAATAAGTATATTAAATAGCAAGTGTGTGAAAAATGAAGTAAAAATGATTTGATTTGATAAGTTTATTAATTGTGTGAAGTTTGTATAAAAAAAGAATGAAAATGGATGCTAAAAAATTGGTTTGGCCCTAGAGAGGTTCGAACCCACGCCCTTCATGATCACATTTCAAAACTTAACCAACTGAGCTGCGCGCGCAGCTTGTTAACTATATACACTCAATATATTATATTTTCAGATAAGCCAGGAAATTCAAATTTTACGCGCGCCATGTTCATCTTCTTCCTCGAGCTTCAGATTTTCAAATTCCTAACTCTCTGGTTTCTCAACTAAATGGCATGATGTAAACATCAATCTCACTCGTTTTTGGACAAGGAACATGATTATGGGCTCAGAATTCATTTATTCTAAGTGTAACTAACGAATTTCAGCATGAACACGAAGAACACATAAACCCTAATTTTAAAATTAAATGATGCACAAGATGAATAAATGAATGATGATAGAGGGTTTTCAATCCTCTGATGATGCTGAACAAGATAGAATCGAGCTTTACCACAAAGAGGGCTTAAATTAAAGAGGTGGAGTTCAGAAACTTACCTCTGAAAATGGAGGTCGTGAGGATGATGGAGAGCACCTGGGCTTGAATGAATGATCTCAATAGCTTCCCTGAGACTCAATGATGCTAACTGAATGTTTATTGCAGCCTGAATCCTTCTGAATTGTTCTATGGACCTCCCTCGATTTCAGCTTCAAGTGAACATGGAGGGTGTTGATTCTCGAGTTACAGATGAGCTGCAGCCATCTGGTTAGCTTCACTATGACCTGAGGAGTGTGTCTGGATGATTGGCTTGCCTTGAAACCTTCTGAATCACTCCATGGACCTCCAACTGCAGATGCTCCAAAGTGAGAGCAACAATGGTGTTCCTCCACCTACAGAAGTGATCCAGGTGCTTGGATCACCTCAAATGACCTCCCTTGAGATGTTAGAATGCTCACTTCCCAAAGATAAGCTCTGGTTTGAAGAAATCGATTCTTCTTGCCAAAGAACTTTGAAAAACAATGAACAAGAGAAGAGAAAGAGAAAGCAAGTAATATGGTTGCTTTGGTGTGTTTTTGAATGAGGAATGCATCTGTATTTATAGGCAAATGGATCAGTATAGCTGCAGAGGAGTGAGCTTCCTTAGTGAAGTTGATTTGGTTTCTTAGCCATGAAGGAAATTTGCAAATATCTCTTATGCAATGATGAGAATTTTGATTCCATTTGATCAATCCCCTAGCCCTCGATTTTGCTTGATCTTAGGGGACAATTCTGAGCCAGAAATGAGCTCTAATTGGTTGGTGAGAAGATTCCTTGGGTGATTCATCAATTTGCCATAAATTCACAAATGTAATCATTACATAATCACATGTTCTTGTTTTTAGAATCTTCTTCAATTCTTATGGCATGGTGAAAATGAATGCATGGCATGTTTGCAGATGTATTATGGGTCATGTAGCATCTGTATTTGAGGTCATGTGCACAAAATTTCAAAGTTCCAAAATGATGCATGACCTATAATTTTACTTCATGAGGCCAACTTTGAACAAGCATAACTCTTAGCTCAAATTGAATTTTGAGAAGGTTGAACACAATTTGGAAAGCCCTAAACATCTACTTTAAATCATTAGTTTATGTCTTCTTCAGAATCCTTTGGGAAATTTGTGAAAAATGAGGCCAAAGTTGGAAGAAAACTAGGTTAAAACACTTAGAAAAATTTCTAAGTGTTTATGACCTAAACTTCAAAATTTCCAAAACTTCATAAATGGTTGATCTTTTGAAAAAAGTTCCCTTGTAAGATGTTGTTTTATTTGGCAAGATCTACAACTTTCATGTTGGAAGTTTTTTGAGTTGTGTAGGTGAAATTTTGAGATCTCACCATGCCTTCAAAAACCCTAATTCCCGACTTTTCGCTCCTTGATGAATTTCTTTGAATTTCTTTGGCCAAATGACTTTGACATCCATATATTGATGATATTGATCTTTGAAAGTCATTTTTTGACCAAAAACCTTAAAAGTCAATGATGATCCTTCACAGTTGACTTTTTCCTGACAAAGTGAATTTTTGGGCTTTTGTGTAGAAATAAGATCTTCTCCCCAAATGGATGATATAAATGGATTATATGGAGGTAGTAGAGATCCTTGAATCATGTCTTGAGTTTTGGATTCATGCCCTGATCAGAAGTCAACTATCTTGGTGAATTAGGTCAAAACCCTAATTTGTCGACCATGTGAAAGTAATGACTGTAGACTTTGAATTGAAGTGTGATGTCCAGTAGACCTTGTAATATGAGTTATTTGAAGATGATTGATGTCTTTGAATGACCCTCTGAGGTTTTTTAGGGTTTCCCAAATGTGATCCCTGATTTTAGTCCTTGATAGGCTCAAAACCCTAGTCTGGTGACCTGAGTAAACCTGTACTCATATGACTGGATGTCTAATCAATCATAGATGAGAAAAGTGAAGTTTTTGAGCCCCATGATTGTATTAGAGACTAGTCTTTGTATTGATTGATCCTTTGCCTGAGCTTTCTTGTCTTTGAGCATCCTCGATTAGGTACCAGATGGAGAAATGACTGCTCTGGGTACTTGTCTTGACCTGATGAAAAATCCTGAAGATATGTCATCTCAGGGGGGTCAAAAATTAGGGTATGACAGATGCCCCTATTTAAGTTTCTTTTATCTGGAGGGAGAGAGATTGAGATCTCGATCTCTCCTGCGTAAAAGAGACTTAAATATCAAAGAATGCCCGAATTTTGGGCGCTCCTGAGATGTTGTAATTGATAAAATCTTTGCATGATTTGATCCCGTTGTCGCACTTGGCGGGGGATGAGGAGACAAACTCCTGCAGAAATACTTGATGTGGATTCTGGTGAATGGATGGCAGTGTAGGATGCGCAATCCATCTTCTTTAACTAAGTGTTGATACTTAGAAAAAGGTAAACAACCTCCTCTCGTTCCGGATGTCCAAATCTCGAAACTGGTCTTAGTTGCGTTTGGACAATATCTCAGATAAAGAGAAAATTTCCAAAGGTTTGTTCCCTCGTCAAACTTCTTACCAGCACTTGGAGGTAAGATACCATTTGACGGTAAATAAAGAAACTTCAAGGGTTTGTTTCCTCATCAAACTTCTCATCAGCACTTGGAGATGAGATACCATTTGATGGTAAATAAAGAAACTTCAAGGGTTTGTTTCCTCATCAAACTTCTCATCAGCACTTGGAGATGAGATACCATTTGACGGTAAATAAAGAAACTTCAAAGGTTTGTTTCCTCATCAAACTTCTCATCAGCACTTGGAGATGAGATACCATTTGACGGTAAATAAAGAAACTTCAAGGGTTTGTTTCCTCATCAAACTTCTCATCAGCACTTGGAGATGAGATACCATTTGACGGTAAATAAAGAAACTTCAAGGGTTTGTTTCCTCATCAAACTTCTCATCAGCACTTGGAGATGAGATACCATTTGACGGTAAATAAAGAAACTTCAAGGGTTTGTTTCCTCATCAAACTTCTCATCAGCACTTGGAGATGAGATACCATTTGATGGTAAATAAAGAAACTTCACCATCTTCCCTTTTGACCTGGCATCTTTGAAAGATTGTCATATGGGCCCATGCTTTTTGAGGGGCTAATGACTTTGTTTGAAGGCGGACGAACTGTTTTCGGGGTGAAAACTGCCATTCGTCGATTGGTGCCTGGGGAATCAACAAACTGTTTTCTTAAGGGGAAAACTACCATTTATTGACTCTGTGGGGAACTAAACATCCCTGAAACAGACAAACTGTTTGAAGAAACTACCATTTGTCGATCTCTTGAGTATTTAACAGACAAACTGTCTTTCCTTGGGGAAAGACTACCATTTGTTGACTCCGCTGGGGATCATGAACTATCTTCTGGATGAAGACTACCATTCACTGATTCTGTTGGGGAATCATTTGTCGATCTGCTGGGAGATTCTGAATTATTCTTTGACAAGAAGTGGCACCTCTCGACCTTGTTGGGGAAATGCCAAACTTTTGGGGAAGTCCAAAATGCGAAGCAGACTATCTTATCTGAAAAAGACTGTCGAGCGTTGCTCTGCAGGAGATTCTCAGTTGAAGGGATTCCAAAAGTGAACAAACTATCTCTTTGAGGGAGACTACCATCTATTGACTTGCTTGGGGAAATCTCTCTACATGGATCGTTGTCTTGAAGGAAAAAGTTTCTCCAGGACTTGCAGGGGAAACTTGAGTTCATGCCCTCATGACTCGGGCATTCTCATGATTAAAAGCCTAATTTGACTATGCAGTTGTGATGTAATGTATGCATGAATATTATGACAATTATAAAATGTAAAGTGAATGTGAATAGAATTGTCGCGGATGTAAAATCCTAATGATACGACTTGAATTCTTGTTGATCAGAAGATGTCCTCTTCTTGTAGTTCGAACTCTGTTGGGAATATCTGGTTATCAGTTGTCCGCTGTCCGAAGTAAGTAATATGAATTGAAGTGAAGATCCGTCATCGGGAGATGTTCGCAAAGCGACCTCATGGGGAAATATTGGTTCCCGGAGTCTCAACCGTTCTCGGAGCAACTGTTTGCATTCTTCCTATTGTTTGTAAACCTCAGAAAGAAATTTCACCTTTATTTTTGCAAGTAAATTCATTTTTATTTTATGAAAACATTTGTTTCAAGAAAATGACTGTTTAAATTTAAAATGCATTTCAAGAAACTGAATAAGACTAGATTGCAAAGGAAAAGCACAAGGCTCAAATTATTATATATGGAATGGTAATCAGCCAAATGCTTGATTCCATGGAGTATTTACAAAGTTGGAAATTGGTAATTTTCGGGAAAAGGGCTACGATGAAACGTGACGACCGTTATCTCTCCCTTCCACTCCGAGTTGCGCTGTATTCGTGCTTCGTAGAAGATGACCTACTGCTGATGAACACTCCGCTATGGATTTTGAATGATCAAGTTTGTCCTGAACACAGTTACTTGCCATATATCCCTAACTTTTGCGTAAACTACCCCTTTCGGGTTTTAAGTTTACCGGGATTGATTATTTATTTTTTTATGTCTCTAACTTTTGCCTGAATCGCCCTTTCGGGTTTTCGATTCACCGAGACGCTCTTTTTTGCCTAAGCCGCTCTTTGCGAGTTTTCAACTTAGCGAGCTGTTCTTTTAATTATTTAGGCGAAGTATTTCTTGACTGCGTCGACGTTCACAGGACGGGTGAATTCTTCTCCATCCATAGTCGTGAGTATTAAGGCTCCTCCTGAGAAAGCTCTCTTGACCACGTAGGGGCCGTCATAATTGGGAGTCCATTTCCCTCTCGAATCTGTGAGAAAAGATTGAATCTTTTTGAGTACAAGGTCGCCTTCTTTGATTGTGCGAGGTCGAACCTTTTTGTCGAAAGCTTTCTTCATTCTTTGTTGATATAGCTGTCCGTGGCATAAAGCTGTCATGCGCTTTTCTTCGATTAAGTTCAATTCATCGAATCTGCTTTGACACCACTCGGCTTCTGTTAATTTTGCCTCCATCAAAACTCTCATTGATGGAATCTCAACCTCTATAGGTAGGACTGCCTCCATGCCATATACAAGGGAGAAAGGAGTTGCTCCAGTCGAAGTACGTACTGATGTACGGTAACCATGAAGAGCATACGGGAGCATTTCATGCCAATCTTTGTAAGTGATGACCATCTTCTGAATGATTTTCTTGATGTTTTTGTTAGCTGCTTCTACAGCTCCATTCATCTTTGGTCTGTAAGGAGATGAGTTGTGATGTTCGATCTTGAATTCTTCACAAAGCTCCTTCATCATTTTGTTATTCAAATTTGACCCATTGTCAGTGATTATCTTGCTAGGAATGCCGTAGCGACAGATGATGTGATTCTTGATAAACCTGACGACAACTTGTCTTGTAACGTTTGCATATGAAGCTGCTTCAACCCATTTGGTGAAATAGTCTATGGCTACCAAGATGAAGCGATGTCCGTTGGACGCTTTTGGTTCGATCATTCCAATCATGTCGATTCCCCACATGGAGAAAGGCCAAGGGGAAGAGAGTATGTTGAGCAGAGATGGTGGCACATGAATTCTATCGGCGTAGATCTGGCATTTGTGACACCTCTTTGCGTACTGGTAGCAATCTGACTCCATCGTCAGCCAATAATATCCTGCTCTCAGTATTTTCCTTGTCATGGTATGTCCATTGGTGTGAGTACCAAAGGAACCTTCATGTATTTCTCTCATGAGTATTTCTGCTTCTTTTCTGTCAACGCATCTGAGCAGAACCATGTCGAAGTTTCTCTTGTACAGAACATCTTCATTCAGGAAGAATCTACAAGCTAACTTTCTCAAAGTCTTTCTATCTTTCTTTGACGCCCCAAGAGGGTACTCTTGCTTTTGAAGAAAGTTCTTGATGTCGTGATACCACGGTTTGTCGTCGATGATTGCTTCTACTGTGAACACATGAGCGGGCCTATCCAGGCGCATAACATCGATCCGAGGAATGTCATTCCAATGATTTATCCTAATCATGGAAGAGAGTGTGGCTAATGCATCAGCCAAGTTGTTTTCTTCACGAGGAATGTGATGAAAATCTACCCTGTCGAAGAATGGTAATAATCTTCTCGCGTAGTCTTTGTAAGGAATTAGCCCTGGTTGGCGTGTTTCCCATTCTCCTTTGATTTGATTGATGACCAAAGCAGAATCTCCATATACATCCAAGTGTTTGATTCTTAGATCCATGGCTTCTTCGAGACCCATGATGCAAGCTTCATATTCGGCCTCATTGTTTGTGCATTTGAAAGTTAATCTGGCAGTAAATGGAATATGGGTACCCTGAGGTGTAACAATGATTGCCCCAATTCCTCGTCCATAAGCATTGACAGCTCCGTCAAAGATTAAGCCCCACTGGGATCCTATCTCAGGTCCTTCGTCTGGTAGCGGCTCGTCGTAATCTTTCATCTTGAGGTACATGACGTCCTCGTCCGGAAAGTCGAAACTGGTTGATTCATGACCATTGAGTGGGTGGTGAGCCAGGTGCTCAGCTAGAATGCTTCCTTTCACGGCTTTCTGTGCGTGATACTCAATGTCATATTCTGATAACAACATCTGCCAACGGGCAATTCTCCCGGTTAAAGCAGGCTTCTCAAAGATGTACTTGATTGGATCCATATGAGAGATCAAACAAGTAGTATGTCGAATCATGTACTGGCGGAGACGCTTGGCAGCCCAGGCCAAAGCACAACACGTCTTCTCGAGCATGGAGTAGCGGGATTCACAGTCAGTGAATTTCTTGCTCAGGTAGTAGATGGCATGCTCTTTTCTCTTTGTCTCGTCTTGCTGTCCAAGGACACAACCCATGGAATCTTCTAAGACGGTTAAGTACATTATCAAAGGTCTTCCTTCCACTGGAGGAGACAAGATGGGTGGTTCGAGCAGATATTCCTTAATGCTGTCGAACGCTTTCTGACAATCGTCTGTCCAGACGCAACTTTGATTTTTCCGTAGAAGTTTGAAAATAGGAGCGCAAGTTGCAGTCATGAGATATATGAATCTCGAGATGTAATTCAGACGTCCAAGAAATCCTCTAACTTGTTTCTCGGTTCTGGGTGAAGGCATTTCTTGAATTGCCTTGACTTTGTCTGGATCTACTTCAATTCCTCGTTTGCTGACAATGAAACCAAGGAGTTTTCCTGAGTAGACACCAAAGGTACACTTGTTGGGGTTCAGGCGAAGCTGAAACTTCCGTAAGCGTTGAAATAACTTTGTCAGATTCTGTATGTGATCTTCTTCATTTTCTGATTTGGCAATCATGTCGTCCACATAGACTTCCACTTCCTTATGCATCATGTCGTGGAAAAGTGTAGTCATGGCTCTTTGATAAGTTGCCCCTGCGTTCTTTAGTCCAAAAGGCATGACACGATAGCAGAACGTGCCCCAGGGGGTGATGAAAGCTGTTTTTTCCATGTCTTCAGGTGCCATTTTGATTTGGTTGTATCCTGAAAATCCGTCCATGAACGAGAAAACTTTGGATTTTGCTGTACTGTCTACCAACATATCAATATGTGGTAAAGGAAAATCATCCTTAGGGCTAGCTTTGTTCAAATCTCTGTAGTCGACGCACATGCGGACTTTTCCGTCTTTCTTAGGAACGGGAACAATGTTAGCTAACCACTGAGGGTATTCTGAAGTGACGAGGAAACCTGCGTTGATCTGCTTTTGAACTTCCTCTTTGATTTTCATGGCCATCTCCGGATGAGTTCTTCTTAATTTTTGCTTGACCGGAGGGCATTCTGCTTTTAACGGCAAGTGATGCTCCACTATACTGGTATCCAACCCTGGCATATCTTGATAAGACCAAGCGAAGACATCTGAGAATTCTTTGAGTAGCTGTATCAAACTCTCTCTGATCTCTGAACTGAGCGAAGCTCCAATCTTAACCTCTTTTCTGTTTCCATCGGAACCAAGGTTAATGATCTCTAGAGGCTCATTGTATGGCTGAATGGCCTCTTCCTTTTGTTGAAGTAACCGTGAAATTTCCTTTGATATTTCTTCGTCTTCTTCTTCCTCTGCCTCGAATACAGGAAACTCAAAGCTTGGAGAAGTCATACGGTCGCACGTTTCAACGGGGTATTTTATGATTAATCTGCATATGTGTGATAAGTTTTATTTAGACAACGAGGGAAGACTCGGTGTATGCAGTTAATAATATTTGATGTTTTTTAAGGGTGTTTTTTAGGATTACCAATTTCCGAAAAAAGAAAAGGAAAAACTAAACGAAGGAACAGAATGACATTTTTATTTATGGACAGTCATTTCTTGAAACAAAGACCCTATAAAACAAAACTCTATTGCTTTGGGCGAAGCAAAGAGGGACATTTAACTAAGAAATAGTAAAATGCAAAGCCCTATGAAACATCTCTTCACCCTGGGCTATGGTGAGAGGACAAAATAACGGTGAAAGTTCCTACTTAGGAGTGCGAACAACAGTTGAAACTTCAACAGCTGTCCAGTAGTGGCGAACCCCATTGTGCACTAAGTAATCTGGAACCTTAGGCTTAAGCTGGCCTGTGGTAGGTCTTGATTTACCAACCACTGTCTTTGCAACACTCAGACGATCTTCTTCTACTTCAGCAGACTGAGCGGTGTGAGCATACCCATTTCCGAGTGGAGTATGTCGGACTTTCTTTTGAGGGAACTTCCAATCTTCTGAATGGAGAGACTCGTTGTCGGAGACACTTTCGAGATCATCCTCTTCTGTATTTTGGTCTTGCTCTTCTCCCAAGATGGCATTGACTAGATATGTGAACTCTAGATCCTTAGCCTCGGAAGGTGACTTGGGGATATAATCCTCAATGATGATTTCACCAGTCGATGATGATGAATAGCAAGGGTTATACATCTCTTTTGGCTGAGAGAGGTACTCAAAATCACTGTTCCATCCAGTTGGAACAATATCTTCAAGAGAGATTCTTGAACTTTCAGGAGCGGAGTATTTCACCATGTAGTCGAATTTTCCGCTTGGTTCTCCTAATGTATCCCAAGTCTCTTCGGGGATAGGAGGAACTTCTTCTGATGAACCATGACTTCTGGTGGTGAAGCTGTCAGTAACTTCATCACTGCTTGGTTGAGTCTTACTTTCAGATCCTTCATTTGGATAACAGCAAGGTGGTTCAGATTCTGATAGGGAGATATATCCTGCTTTGTTAAGATAGGATAACCATTCCTCTTCATCGGTGTTTTCCGTACCGATGGTATTGACTGTTTGTTGAACAGGTTGAAGAAAACCTCCACTGCAGAAAGTTTCTTGAATAGGGAGAACTACCTCAATCCCTGGGATAGCTTTTGATGATGTCGGAAAGAATCCAATTCCCGTTCTGTTCTTGTTGTTGGTAGGAATATTAATGTGCCCCCAACCACTGGTAGTGCCATCCTTTACAACTTGGATTGCATCTTTGTATGAAGAGATAGACGCTGCTTTCTCCTTTCCTTTGTCCAAGGAAAGTGCTTGGAATTTAGTTCCAACAACTTCTTTTGGTTCTATGTCGGAGAATGATGACAGGTTGCTGACGATCAGAGCTCGTTCTCCACATACGGTTACCAATTTGTCATTTCTTATGAACTTCAGTTTCTGATGAAGTGTTGAAGTAATTGCCCCAGCCTCATGAATCCATGGGCGACCTAGCAAACAACTGTATTGTGCTGGAATATCCATAACTTGGAAAGTGATTTTGAACGTCTGAGGTCCAATAGTTATGGGAAGATCTACTTCTCCGAAAACTGACTTTCTTGATCCATCAAATGCTTTGACGATGACATGACTTTTTCTTAGAGGGTAATCTTCGAAAGATAATCTTGATAATGTTGATTTAGGCATGACGTTGAGAGAGGATCCATTGTCTATTAGGACTCCTGTGAGTACATCACCCATGCAGCCAACTGAGATGTGAAGTGGAAGATTGTGGTCCACTCCTTCTTCAGGAAGATCTTCGTCACAGAAACTTAGGCTAGTTCCGGCGGAGATGTTGGCAACGATGTTGTTGAATTGACTTATTGTAACACTTGGTTCTACGAAAGCTTGTTCCAAAACTTTCTGTAGAGCTTCCCTATGAGCTTCAGAACTCAATAGCAGGGAAAGAACAGAAATCCTAGACGGAGTATGTAGTAATTGATCTACAATGTTGTATTCACTCCTCTGGATTAACTTCAAGATCTCATCATTTTCTTTCGCTTGAACAGCATTGGTCGGAAGATTATCTTGCCTATGTGGTACTTCCTCCGAAGGTTTCTCCACATTTTCTGTTGTTCTGTTGAAGACTCGTCCACTTCTGGTGACTCGACTAACATCAGCAATGTTGACAACAGACGGTAATGGTATTTCCTTACCATTTTCAATGAATGTAGCGTTGTACTTGTATGGTATAGCCTTGCTGGACTCATACGGTACAGGACCTGGTAAGTAGATGACTAGTGGTGCAACTGCTGTCTTCCTGCTGTCATACTTGACTTGCATAGGTTCAACTTGATTAATTTGAGGAGATACGGTAAAGACTTCATCATCTTCTCTGTTGGCAAGAACAGTAATGGTATTGTCATCCATCAGCTTTTGAATGTCGTTGCGAACACGCAAACATCCTGTGAATCTCTTCGGCAGATTCTGCATCTACTGTAAGCGTGGAAATCTGTTCCAAAGTAGGCAAGTCCATTTAAAGTTTTGTGGAACCTGACTACCGATCCTTCAAGGTCTTCAACTTTGTAGATTTTGTATTCTCCTGGACATCCTTGAACCATGTTGATGTCATGTTCAGTTCTGACTCGGATATGTTGAATCCATCCTGAGTCCATTTGTTCTTGTAATGCAGCTTGAACTACGGCACATCCTTGATTATTCTTTGGACAAATTTCACATGTGAAGTAGTTGTGAGGTGGTACATGACCGTACCCAGCTTGTCTAGCGTGCATCTTGACAAGATTTTCCCCTATCTGACGAATGTCGTAGATTTGAATGACATTGGGGTGTTGGTCTATCAGATTTACTGAAGCTTCTTTGTGCTGCGGCAAAGGATTTGCTTGGACGTTTGGATTAGTATCTTTGAAGGATAGCATTCCGCTTTTCACTAATCGTTGGACGTCAATCTTGAAAGGGAAACAGTTCTCAATATTGTGACCTGGTGCCCCCTGATGATAGGGACAAGATTGGTCAGCCTTATACCATGGTGAGGAACTGTTTGTAGGATTTGGAGGACTCCTTGTCTGAATGAGTCCTTTTGCCAGTAATGTTGGAAACAATTCTGCATACGGCATTGGTACGGGGTCAAAGGCAGGATACCTTGGAGCCCGATTGTTGTAATTTGGAGGTCGAACCTGCTGCTGAGGTTGCTGCGACCTTTGTTGAATTTGTTGTTGCGAGACCTGAGGTTGATAAGCTGGCGCTGAGTTAACAACCGGAGTTATTGTTGCAACTTGAGGTTGGAATTTCTTCTTGATTTTGTGCAAGACATTGCTGACATCTTGATCCTTTTTCTTCTGGAAAGAACTTCCATACTTCCTTGGACCAACAGAAGATTCTGGTTCTTTGTTCAAGCGTCCTTCCCGAACTGCTTCTTCTAAACGCACACCCATGTTTACCATCTCGGTAAAGTCACTTGGTGCACTTGCAACCATTCGTCCGTAGTAAAATGGACTCAAAGTTTTGAGATAGATTTTTGTCATTTCTTTCTCTTCAAGTGGTGGACAAATTTGAGCAGCAACTTCACGCCATCTTTGAGCGTATTCCTTGAAGCTTTCTCTATCCTTTTGAGTCATGGCCCGGAGTTGATCTCTGTCGGGAGCCATATCCAGATTGTACTTATACTGTTTGACGAAGGCCTCTCCGAGGTCTCGAAAAGTACGAATCTCTGAACTGTCCAAGTTCATGTACCATTTGAGTGCAGCACCAGTCAGGCTGTCTTGAAAATAATGAATGAGCAATTGTTGATTATCGGTCTGAGTTGACATTCTTCGAGCGTACATCACAAGATGACTTTGTGGGCATGAATTCCCTTTGTACTTCTCGAATTCTGGTACTTTGAATTTGTGAGGAATCTTAACATTTGGAACCAGACAGAGGTCTGCAGCATTCTTTCCAAATAGATCTTGTCCTCGGAGAGTCTTGAGTTCCTTCTGCATTTGCAGAAACTGTTCCTGGAACTCGTCCAATCTTTCATACACGCCAGCGTCCTCACTGGGAGCGTGATGATATACTTGTCCGCCCTGCGGGGGAAAAGTATGCATAATCGGCTGTGGAGAAGCCATGACAGCAGATCTCGGTATCTCAGCATTCTGTTGTGCGAAACCCATTGCCGTTGCTCTTGGAACTTCAATTTCCAGAGGTTTGTAACCCTCCGGTGGACGCATATCCATGGTGACTTTTGGAGCTTCAGAAGCTGGAGGTATGTACCCTTCTGGAGTAAAGTTATACGGCATGCCCCAAGGTCGATCAGGCGGCATGGTATACTGAGGAATAGGAGTAGAAACAATCTCGGAAACCACAGTCCTTTGTGGTTCTTCTGGCGTTGGTTGATTCTGCGCAACTACCAGGGCTTCTACCATACTATTGAGTCTTTCAACAGTACCTTTGAGAGTATTAATCTCTTCTCTGAGTTCTTCATTCTCTTGCTCAAAGTCTTCCATTCTTTTCTTGCGACTTGAACGAGTGTTGTATGGATGAGACAGCTTGAAAGTCTTGGTTCACCTCCTTCTCCTCCTCTCTTTCTGGAGAAAGGAAAGTGACTATTAGATCCGCGACAATTCTCGTGTCAGTGCGTACGACTAAAGCGATGTATGATATGCAATTAAGTTAATATTTTTCAAGGAAACACCATAATTACGTTATGAAACATCAAACTTTTATTAATTAAGCGAAAACGCCGTTTTTACACACTTTGAAAATGGAAATACAGAGAAACTGAGAGAAAGGACTCTAAAACTTTGATGATGAGCCGACTTCACGTTCTAACATCTTCTTCTGTTTCTTGAGCTGAGCGTTCTCTGACGTGAGCTGATCGATGATCCAGGAAGCAGGAGGGATATGATGAGAAAGTGACGTTTGTGTCACTTGTCGATCGAGTACTTCAAGTAACTCATCCTTCCTTCTTAGGATGTTATGAATCTCAACATTTTCCGTGTTGACAATTCGATACTTGTTCCTCCAAGCATTCCTTTCTTGGCATACCTTGTTTAATGCCGCTTGTAGTTTTTCAACATCGGTGGAGAAAAGGTAAATTGGTTCCCTTAGGGGAATAGGTTCTTGATGTTGATATGGCATCCTGAGCTTGAATGCTCTGACGCGTACCCATTGAAGGCAAGGATCCAGGGAGATGCAAAGATGTTTTCCTAACAATCTTCTCCCTTTACTGTGAACAAGACGCCAGGCTTGGACAATTTCCTTCTTCAGCATGTTGCCATGATCGTCGATGTTCTTGAAGAACAGACCCTCCAATTGAAGATTACTTGGAATGTTTTTCATGGGATAGCCGTATTGACGACGGGCTAAAGCAGGATTGTAACTGATTCCTCCCTTAGTTCCAATAAGGGGTACGTTGGGGAAACTTCCGCAACTGAAGATGATCTTGGTTTCGTCGTTGTCAGGACTACACCAATCAATGTCTGTATGAGTGAGAGACATGATTTTCTGTGACCAGTAAAGGCCATCCCTCATGTTCCAGAAAGTGCTAGACTTTGGCAGGTGCGAAACGAACCATTCGTATAACAACGGTACGCAGCATGTGATTAATCCTCCTCGCTGCAGGTTTCTTGAATGCACAGAGTGATAAGCATCCGCAAGCAAGGTTGGAACTGGATTTCCAATTAAGAAGATCTTAATTGCGTTGATGTCGACGAAATCGTTAATGTTAGGGAACAAAAACAATCCGTAGATAAGCAAAGTGAAATTCTGGTATGACAGTCTCAGATGTCAAGCACGATGTTAAGACATCTAGCTGTGCAGATATATTATGCAGGGTATTACAACTGATCTCTTAAATTATCTTCTGACCATGATTAATCTGAGATCATACAAACTACAGAACCATTATAAACATTGCATAGCTGAATTATGCAGAGTCACCTCTGAACTGGTTCTGTTACAGACTGCTTAACAATTGAATACCGGATGTCATCCCTGATGTTGTGACATCGTATAATTAACACAGCAGAAAGTAAATAACACACAGAATTGTTCACCCAGTTCGGTTCAAACAACCTACATCTGGGGGCATACCAAGCCAGGAGAGAAGTCCACTATCAGTAGTATTATTTTCTTACAAACAACCTCAGGTTTGCAGGCAACTGCCACAGTATACCTAATAACTACCCAATGATCCTTCTATCTAAGATACCACACTTAGATACGAGATATCACCATCTCTCTTCCTAGATCAATACTGTACCAGTTATTCTTCAAATAGAAGTTACACTTCCAGCACAATTATCCTAAGACTAAGAGCCGTAATACTCCCACCTTAGAACTATCTTGAAGTTGCTTAAAAGCTTCCTTCAAGAACAATACTCAACTCATACCTAATGGCTTAGAGTGAGAACAATAATTCTCTTACTTAACAGTTTCGAGAATAACAACACATCTCCTGCCTACGGGCTTTGAGATGGACAATGGTGACCTTCCCACAACTCGGGAGGTTCACTTACACAACAAATCCTAATGTCTACATTATGATCGTTAGGTTTACAAGGTTACACAGAATCCTATATATAACCTAATTCTAGTTGGACTTGGGCTTGAAATCACAACACTCCTTGCTGTTACAAATCAGCAGATTTCTTCTGCTACAAGCAAGGTCTTTTAATCATAAGTTACCTAATTTATCTCCTAAATTAGTAACAGTTGAATCTTCAATCTTCAGATTTGATTCTTCAATATTCTGACTTGATTCTTTGACCTTTAAAACTACGCCACATAGGATTCCATAAGGCTTTGTATCTTTAAAACCAAACTGAGCCTTCCTTCCTTAGTTCTGCAGGCGCGATGTCATGGTTGATGTCATGACATTACTTGTAACATCTTGCTTCAGTACCTGTTTTGAACTTATTAATATATGCAAGAGTACACAGTATGACATGCAGCTGCTTCTATGTTTTAGCCAAGCATGAAAGCCAATAAGACAATAAACAAGTACTTTCAATCTCCCCCTTTGTCTTATTGTGGCTAAAACTATACATACTATACATTTAAACAAATAAAAACAAGTAAGAAGAAAACTCAAGAGCAGCTGCTTCAACTTTCAGCCTTCAGGTTTCAGAGGTTGGACCACATCATAACATCGTCAGTCTGATTCTACTTCTGTCTTCAGATCTTCCTTTGTTTCTTTTGACAGTAGCAAAATCAGCATCAACCTCTCTCCCCCTTTTTAGCCATAATATGACAAGGATGAACACGATGTCATAATATGCAGTGGAAGAACCTGTAACTCCCCCTGCACATGAGGAAGAAGATACGAGAACAAATTCTTGCCACTGTAGTTCTTCAAGAACTAGCCCTTGTAACTCAGAACACAAATCACAACTAAAGTCTTCCTTCTTAAAGGCAGAACACGAGGATGCATGTAATTGTTATTTCTGTAACATCTTTGGTACAGATCCATGATTTCCCCACCCTGTGATATACTGATTAGATTTTGATAGAGGAACCCATCACAATACCAAATCTGGACACACCCAACACAAACACATAGGAAACACATCTTTGAGTGATCTGATAACTGAAGCCTGCTGCAGATATGCTTATTTATAGCCATAGGAGGATCATAGGAAGTAACGATAGTCAAGGCTTTTAATAGAGTGGAGCGCTTATTGAGGGCAGGAATTCTGTTACACACTGACCACCGCCCAGCCTCTTTTGACTGTTTCTAAAGACAAGAACAGTTTCAATGAATAACCAAAGACATTACATGCAGGAGAATCTATTCTTTAATGTCCCGACATCAGATCAGACATTGTCATTTCAGGTCTGTTACATTGGGAAGCACACTTTATTTCTTTGAATATAGGACATAGACTATCCCCCCTTTTTGACTTCAAAATTCCATTCAACGACTCTATTTCCTCTATGGAACAGAAGAGGATACTTACTGTGACAATGCAATAACTTGGCCCATCCATTTACTAGTATAGAAAAACCAGTTTTCTATGTTGGATGACTCAGAACACAAGACAGTCTATGTTCAAGACTATAGACACCCAAGACATATTCAAAATAGACAACACATCTATATTGAACAACAGAGAATACAAGAAGCAACATGTATTCAGACTAGAATTAAAGACTCTAAACAAAGAAAAGACTCAAAATCTTATGCAAAACAACTGCAAAGATTGACCTTAGATTTGACAGAATCTGAACACTACCCTTAATCCCTGTGTTTATCACAATTTGATAAACATAACCTAAACTCTAGACTTATATTCAATAATAACTATAAGAGACTCAGAAACTGAAAGTAAAAACGAAAACAAAGGACTCAATAAACCTGAGCATAATGCATAACATACCTAGATTTTAACAAATGTCTTGATCAAGAGATGTTTATTTGAGAATTCTGCTTCAGGTGTACTTGTGCAATGGTTGGATCATGCACCATATCAGAACAAGTGATACACACCATCAAAACATATTTTTTAGTTGATAAATCAATGAATGTTCCTTGCTGGTTTCAAGGATAAAACATGTTGTGAGTTATGTCCTGACATCTTATACGACATTGTTTATCTGCTTTTGAGATTAGTCATAGACTTTTCATAAAGATTAAATGCAGATTAACTTTGTCATTGCTGATCTTCAAACTCCTTTACTCCCCCTCACTTATACAAACAGAGGATATCTTTGAACTTAAAGCTTCCTTCACTTGGACTTGCCACAGTTTCCAAATTTAGAATACTTAGTTACTTGCTATACAATATACAGTCTGCCACTTACTGTAGCTTGTAGTAGGATAACTTGGAATGATTAACATCTCTAATAACTTTGTTCATAACCGATTGGTGGAGATAGTAGAGTTCTTTATCAGCATAACCAAGGAAAAAAATAGCCAGCATCTCAACATACTACTTCAGACTCTCACTCTGATTAAGAGATGGTGGATGCCATAGTCTATACCTAAAGAGGAGATTCCCTCAAAAGATATCTGGAATAGACTTTAAGGATGGCATGACACTGAGTTAGTCAGACCTTCTGACATCCTTGATTCTTCAACATAACTTCCTTCTATGAATATAACATAAGGAGGTTCACAACTCATAACCATATTTCACTATGTATAAGACACAGTATTCAGTTCCAACAACTGTTCTATGGTAATGAATCACAATATACATCTGGTTCCTTTGATCAGAAGAAAATACCAGATATAAGCTCATCTTGATTTTATTTGTATAAAGGGATAGAAAGGTATACCTTCATAAATCAGTTATGGCACTTTGAGCAAAATAAGTAATTTCCACATGTATGAACATTGTTGTAGAATTACTAATTGATCGTGTCCTGATCAATCATAGTCAGATGTCTCCTCTTCCAGGTCAGGAGTAGGTTCCAAACATATGTACTCACACTACATTTGTTTAGCACCAGAACATCTGTTCTTCAACTGGTAGCTGCATACCAGCACAGATGTCACAACTTTTAGTGTGACATTTATTCCTCCTTTCAGGAAACCGCATGCAGATTTTATGAATGGCTTTGATCAAGAGTCATTCATCAGCAATAATGAACCATGTCAAAAATGAGTGGACTTGAGAGATTACTCAAGTATCTTTGACACTTCAATTATGGCTGTAGGAATCTTCTTAAAATACTTTCTGTTGAAATAACTTAGACTGTGATCTATAGATTAAGCAGCGGAAAACAGTCTCATTTTAACAGAAAACACATTGCTTACTCCACATCTTATAATAGTAAGCAACACACATAGGGCATAACAACGGTTTCACCCTAACAAATAGCTTGCTTCATCTTCAAGCTACATACTAGACCCAAAAACCTACTCATGATCAGATAGTAACAGATATTACCTTATCATAGTCTTTACTGTGTTGAATGTTGAACAAGGCGATTCAAGAATATTCACTCCCGCTTGAATCTTCTGAATTTTACTTTCTTGGACAACATCTACTGGTCAATTTGGTCTAGCAGACCTACAGTTTGGTCCATCCTTCTCTTCTAGGGACCAAACAATATGAACACCCCTATGTTCACACAACAAACTGGTCCTGGCACCGGTCAAACACACCTAGTTACCAAGATCTTACAACTTTAAGATCAAGTAACTCTCTTCATGTCATATGAAGTCTTCAACATGAAAGTAGTTTAGAACACTACTGCCATCCAGATTGGAATCTGCCCATTCCAATCCACACTAAGTCAAAGCTGCCACTTTTGACAATAGTGTTGCTCTTCAAGCTTCAGTACCTTGTCTGCTTTCACTTCCAGATTAAGCAGAGCAAGTTATCACATGAGGTGTGACATCACACACATCCTTGGTAATCTCACCTTCCACCAAGAAAAACAACATGTTGGAAACACAATCAGCACAACAACAGTAATACTTTCCCCTTATCCAGGACAACACATGTTTCCTTGTACTTTGATGAATGGAAGACATAAGACGCATCTTCATGTCTTCAAGAGCGCACCCTCTGTTCAATTCCTCATTGAACACAATCTTTCTCAGTACTCAGACTTCATGCTCCCTTCATGGTTCTTTATTAATGTTGTATCACAATCAAAAACATTCAGCACACACAATCAACCAGCTTAGAGCACACACATCTTCTTGAGTCTTCAATCTTATCACCCTTCTGCCCAAGAGTGATTTAATCCAAGACAAGAGAAAAGCCAACTGCCACTTGTTGTCTTCCTCTTCTATCTGTTGATTACATCATCTACCTTGCATAAAACCAGAAAGTATCTCCCAAAGATCTCATCCAGAAACAGACAGGATGCCCGCTCTGATACCAATTGAAATTCTGGTATGACAGTCTCAGATGTCAAGCACGATGTTAAGACATCTAGCTGTGCAGATATATTATGCAGGGTATTACAACTGATCTCTTAAATTATCTTCTGACCATGATTAATCTGAGATCATACAAACTACAGAACCATTATAAACATTGCATAGCTGAATTATGCAGAGTCACCTCTGAACTGGTTCTGTTACAGACTGCTTAACAATTGAATACCGGATGTCATCCCTGATGTTGTGACATCGTATAATTAACACAGCAGAAAGTAAATAACACACAGAATTGTTCACCCAGTTCGGTTCAAACAACCTACATCTGGGGGCATACCAAGCCAGGAGAGAAGTCCACTATCAGTAGTATTATTTTCTTACAAACAACCTCAGGTTTGCAGGCAACTGCCACAGTATACCTAATAACTACCCAATGATCCTTCTATCTAAGATACCACACTTAGATACGAGATATCACCATCTCTCTTCCTAGATCAATACTGTACCAGTTATTCTTCAAATAGAAGTTACACTTCCAGCACAATTATCCTAAGACTAAGAGCCGTAATACTCCCACCTTAGAACTATCTTGAAGTTGCTTAAAAGCTTCCTTCAAGAACAATACTCAACTCATACCTAATGGCTTAGAGTGAGAACAATAATTCTCTTACTTAACAGTTTCGAGAATAACAACACATCTCCTGCCTACGGGCTTTGAGATGGACAATGGTGACCTTCCCACAACTCGGGAGGTTCACTTACACAACAAATCCTAATGTCTACATTATGATCGTTAGGTTTACAAGGTTACACAGAATCCTATATATAACCTAATTCTAGTTGGACTTGGGCTTGAAATCACAACACTCCTTGCTGTTACAAATCAGCAGATTTCTTCTGCTACAAGCAAGGTCTTTTAATCATAAGTTACCTAATTTATCTCCTAAATTAGTAACAGTTGAATCTTCAATCTTCAGATTTGATTCTTCAATATTCTGACTTGATTCTTTGACCTTTAAAACTACGCCACATAGGATTCCATAAGGCTTTGTATCTTTAAAACCAAACTGAGCCTTCCTTCCTTAGTTCTGCAGGCGCGATGTCATGGTTGATGTCATGACATTACTTGTAACATCTTGCTTCAGTACCTGTTTTGAACTTATTAATATATGCAAGAGTACACAGTATGACATGCAGCTGCTTCTATGTTTTAGCCAAGCATGAAAGCCAATAAGACAATAAACAAGTACTTTCACAAAGCCAAGACTTCCTCAAAAGCGCTCATATCTTGGATGCTGACGAAGTACCGAGCTTGATCAAACAGGAATTTGGAGGGTAATCCTTGAATTCCTCCTCTACTCACCATATGAGTTCTGATGTCGACTACGTTCAAAGGAGTAGTTGCAGCAATGATAACGTCGTCAGGATTCTTTTCCAAACCGGAGTACGGATCTTGCGCGTACACGGGTATTCCAATCAGACGAGAGTACTCCTCTAACGTAGGCATGAGCTGATAATCTGGAAAGGTGAAGCAGTGATACGTTGGATCGTAAAACTGTACCAAGGTGGGAAGGATCCCATCCACAATGTTGGTATTGAGCAAAGGCAGAAGTTTTCCATACTTCTCCTTGAAAGCCTGGGGGTTGACCACCAGTTTTCCGAGCTTTCCCAGTTCCTCGACCTGGGGAATCTTGAAGGTGTATTTCCTAGCTCTCTTTCTTCCATAATCCATGGTATAGATCCTTAAGTCCTTTCTCCGTTTCTCTCTTTCTATGAAGTTCAAAACGTTCGTTATTTAGTTTCCTTGAAAAACGACTCGAAAAAGACTCTTTTTGTTTTTAATTGTTTATTAATGAATGATGCATGAATGCATGAATGCACACACAAGAGTTTTAAACAAACATGGCGTTGAAGGGTATAGTGGTCATGAAGTCAAAACGCAATCTCCCGCCCCAATGGTAAACTAAGGTTAAGGATTTTTGTACCTGTAGAACGGGTTCTAGGGGTCTCAGAGTTTTTGCTCAACCTTAAAGATACGTTGATTGGTATCTATAAGAGAGTTTTCTCTGAGTGTAGTATCTGCGTGACAATTACTTCCGTAATCACCGCTCTACGTCCTAAAAAGGGCTTTAAGTGGGGTTAATGTGTTTCTAGGTCCTCCTGGTACAAATCAGTCTCGGAATGCAGTGGCGCAGTTAATCACAACCAGCCAGGCAAATCCCAAGAGTAGACTTGGAAACCAAGATTAGAGGGTCTTCACCGGGAAGACATCCTCCATCCTATCTTATGTTGCACTCAAATCCGGGTATAGGATTTCTCACCACAAGGGGGAATCAAGCCCTTTCCCGATACAGAATAAACAAAATAAACAAATATATATGCAACAAACACATGAAATGACACAGAGGTTAGGCAGGACCTCTCTTGTTTGAGGGGGAATTTGGCATCCCTAATTCCTCATTGGGGCTGGACCAGCAACAGGTCAACCATTGGTTTGGATGAAAAACCAAGGTTTTTAACACTTATATCCCCAGCAGAGTCGCCATTTTTCTGTGGTGGTCGTTTTCTTTACCTCCCCGTTTCACTTGGGAGGACGGCACGCTAAACCCTTCACGCGAAATTTGGAAGGAGAATGCGCCCGTGGTGGGATGAATTTTGTTTCAGTTCTTCCTACGATATCACACGAACTTTCTTATTTGTCCTACGAGTAGGAAAGGGAAAAAAAGATCTCAACTAAACCCTAGGAGTTTGCTAAGTGTGGGGATTTACACCTAGACTAGAAATTCTGGAGTCCGGGAGGTCGGTTATACATAGGGAAGTGTTTAAACACCCTACATATCTGTAGTACTCTACAGGAACCTTCTCTGTGTCATTGTGATTGTGTTTGCTGCTAATGATTGGGAAAGTTTCTCCTTTGTATTAGGAGAGAGAATTGAATTGATTTTAAAAGACAGACAGATAGACAGACTGACTATTTTTGGTATTTTATTAGCTCGCTGAGATTCCTTGTGAACCTCATGCCTACATATCCCTAGTGGAAGTCAGAGCTTAATGTAGTTCGGGGAACTAACTAGGGAAATTAAATGTTTTTTTGGTGCCTTGCTTGAAGCTCAAGGTTGAAGCTTGGAATTAAATCTCTGTTTACAGTAAAGAGACATGAAATTATCTCTACAGAGAGGTATTTGTACTATTCTACCACAAACATTTAAAGGAGTGACAGAATAACTGAATTCATTTCATTCAAGAGGGGGACCTTACTTGTGTATGTGCAAGTATACCAGTCAAATGCCTCTTAAATGAAAGAAAGATGCTCATCCAAATTAGGGAAAGTTACCACATGTCTGGGTTTTACTGCCAGCTCATGCCTTTCAAAATCCTAAATGGGAGACTTGATTAAAATTGAAATTGAAATGGAAATGTTTGTTTGTTTGAATGTGGTAGAGTAGTAAAAATATCTCTCTATAGAGATAAGCTATGTCTATCTACTGTATAAAAGATTTGACTTTAGCTGGCTTGTATGAGGCCCAAGCTTGAGGCTTTTTGATTGATTAATTATTATTATTGACTCTGGGAGATGGCTCCACTGGGGATTAATTACAGGGTATTTTTGTGTTCTGTACAAAGCCCAGAATTGAGGCTGACTCTACTTAGGGAGACTCTATTTGTGTGCCTTGTACAAAGCCCAAGGTTGTGGCTAATTGCTGAGGATAATTGAATGAATGACTCTATTTTATGTGCCTTGTACAAAGCCCAAGGTTGTGGCTGACTCTAGCTAGGGGAAAACATTATTTTCTGCCTTGTACAAAGCCCAAGGTTGTGGCGGACTCTTAAATGAATTAAGTATTGATGACTATATGGGGAAAGATCCTAAGTGTTAGGAATCTTTGACACATGAAAAATATGGTTTATCTGCCTTGTACAAAGCCCAAGGTTGTGGCTACTGAATGATGAAGAACTCACTGGGGAGACTCTATTATCTGCCTTGTACAATGCCCAAGGTTGAGGCTGATTCTTGACAGGGGAGTTTTATTGTTTGGTGCCTTGTATGAAGCCCAAGGTTGAGGCTAACTGTTTTTGTTGGTTTTGACTCTACTGAGGAGGTTTTATTTATTAAAAGACTGTTTTTCTTTGGAAGCTAACCCTTTCCAGGGATTTTGACTCAGCTGGTGAATTTGTCTGTTAAAAGACTGACTTTATCATGTTTTTTGGAGGCTGACCCTTTCCAGGGGTTTTGACTCTTTTGGGGAAATTATCTCCTAAGAGAATGAAATTATTTATTAATTAATTTTGGAGGCTAACCCTTTCCAGGGGTTTTATTAATATGAAGGAATGTGTGGAAGCTAACCCTTTCCAGGGATTTTGACTTTTTAGACAGATGTTGGAGGCTAACCCTTTCCAGGGGTTTTTATAGAAGTTGATTTTAATTGACTTTGGAGGCTAACCCTTTCCAGGGATTTTGACTCTTTAGACAGATGTTGGAGGCTAACCCTTTCCAGGGGTTTTTATAGAAGTTGATTTTAATTGACTTTGGAGGCTAACCCTTTCCAGGGATTTTTATTAAAATGAAGGGCAGAAAGATTATCTAATGAGACTTCTTGTTTAAAGCCCAAGATGAAGGCTGACTCAATGCTGAGGATGACCAAACATGGATCCTAGACTCTGCTAAGGAAGATTGATGAAGATAAGGGTGACAGAGACTGTCCATGTCTCTCATTCCAAAAATGTACTCAATGCAAAATTGAGACAAACTTAGCTTGTTTAAAGTCTGGTTTAAATTAGAAGAAACTCACCAGGGTAGGCTAAAAGGTGACTAAAGACCTGTTCCTATGTTTATAAGAAACCTGATGGGTCCTTGTATACAAGCTCAAGAGGAAGCTGGAAATGCTTTTAAGAAGCCTGTGGGTCCTTGTACAAAGCCCAAGAGGAGGCTAATCGAGGGTCCTTGTTATAGCACAAGAGAAAGCTTATGTAGTTTTGAACTTATTTTGGCTCTAAGCAAATGGGTAAGAGGTTTCACCGGGAATAATTCCTCTTTGGGTGGATGTGTCCTATTATTTGGATTCTAAGGTTTTTACCAAGATGTTTCACCGGGAATAATTCATCTTGGGGGTTTGAACTACAGATCTCTAATTAGGAAAGAGCCTTCACCGGGAAGACATTCTCAATCCTAGGTCATATTCCTATAATATATAGATAGTTTAACTGTCCTAAGGTTTACACTCAAACGTAGTTCTAAACTAATATATATATGCACAGTTTATATTTGACAGTAATTTAAATAAAGACTGTAAATGGAAAGCTTGTAAAGCCTAACCTGGATGGAGTGGAGGCCATTGAAGAAGTATGTACAGAGCCTCAACAGTATTTTTGTTGTTTTGTTGATAACAGTTGAATATATATGATAAACAGTTAATGGTTTTTTGAAAACAGAAGAAGTGAAGATGGACAAAGGTCACATAGGTATCTGAAGAGTTTCACCGGGAATAATGCCCTTCAAATACCAGAAGAATGTTTTTGAAAATAGAAAGAAGATTTTGAAAATACAGTTTTGAAAACAAGCTAAGAAGAGAAGGTTTTTGGGACTTACACTCTATTAGAGGCCCAGTACTTTGCAGTACTGGTTACAAAAGTAGTTTGAAAAATGATTTGGAATGATGCAAGGTTTTGTTGTTTGAAAACCTTAATCATCCGTTTAATCAGAAATTGAAAACAGTTTTGAATATTGACAAAAGTCAACTTAATTAAGGCAAAGATGAAATCTATACCCAATTAAGACCTAAATAATTAGGGTTTTATCATAAAATTATTCACAAAGTAATTAGGTTAAAACAAAAATGAAACTATATATTTTAAAGTATTTAAGAAAATATTTAAAACATACTATTTTAAACCTAATTAAAATACATAAAATAAATAATATTTTTATGATTTTTTTGATTATTCACAAAATAAGTATATTAAATAGCAAGTGTGTGAAAAATGAAGTAAAAATGATTTGATTTGATAAGTTTATTAATTGTGTGAAGTTTGTATAAAAAAAGAATGAAAATGGATGCTAAAAAATTGGTTTGGCCCTAGAGAGGTTCGAACCCACGCCCTTCATGATCACATTTCAAAACTTAACCAACTGAGCTGCGCGCGCAGCTTGTTAACTATATACACTCAATATATTATATTTTCAGATAAGCCAGGAAATTCAAATTTTACGCGCGCCATGTTCATCTTCTTCCTCGAGCTTCAGATTTTCAAATTCCTAACTCTCTGGTTTCTCAACTAAATGGCATGATGTAAACATCAATCTCACTCGTTTTTGGACAAGGAACATGATTATGGGCTCAGAATTCATTTATTCTAAGTGTAACTAACGAATTTCAGCATGAACACGAAGAACACATAAACCCTAATTTTAAAATTAAATGATGCACAAGATGAATAAATGAATGATGATAGAGGGTTTTCAATCCTCTGATGATGCTGAACAAGATAGAATCGAGCTTTACCACAAAGAGGGCTTAAATTAAAGAGGTGGAGTTCAGAAACTTACCTCTGAAAATGGAGGTTGTGAGGATGATGGAGAGCACCTGGGCTTGAATGAATGATCTCAATAGCTTCCCTGAGACTCAATGATGCTAACTGAATGTTTATTGCAGCCTGAATCCTTCTGAATTGTTCTATGGACCTCCCTCGATTTCAGCTTCAAGTGAACATGGAGGGTGTTGATTCTCGAGTTACAGATGAGCTGCAGCCATCTGGTTAGCTTCACTATGACCTGAGGAGTGTGTCTGGATGATTGGCTTGCCTTGAAACCTTCTGAATCACTCCATGGACCTCCAACTGCAGATGCTCCAAAGTGAGAGCAACAATGGTGTTCCTCCACCTACAGAAGTGATCCAGGTGCTTGGATCACCTCAAATGACCTCCCTTGAGATGTTAGAATGCTCACTTCCCAAAGATAAGCTCTGGTTTGAAGAAATCGATTCTTCTTGCCAAAGAACTTTGAAAAACAATGAACAAGAGAAGAGAAAGAGAAAGCAAGTAATATGGTTGCTTTGGTGTGTTTTTGAATGAGGAATGCATCTGTATTTATAGACAAATGGATCAGTATAGCTGCAGAGGAGTGAGCTTCCTTAGTGAAGTTGATTTGGTTTCTTAGCCATGAAGGAAATTTGCAAATATCTCTTATGCAATGATGAGAATTTTGATTCCATTTGATCAATCCCCTAGCCCTCGATTTTGCTTGATCTTAGGGGACAATTCTGAGCCAGAAATGAGCTCTAATTGGTTGGTGAGAAGATTCCTTGGGTGATTCATCAATTTGCCATAAATTCACAAATGTAATCATTACATAATCACATGTTCTTGTTTTTAGAATCTTCTTCAATTCTTATGGCATGGTGAAAATGAATGCATGGCATGTTTGCAGATGTATTATGGGTCATGTAGCATCTGTATTTGAGGTCATGTGCACAAAATTTCAAAGTTCCAAAATGATGCATGACCTATAATTTTACTTCATGAGGCCAACTTTGAACAAGCATAACTCTTAGCTCAAATTGAATTTTGAGAAGGTTGAACACAATTTGGAAAGCCCTAAACATCTACTTTAAATCATTAGTTTATGTCTTCTTCAAAATCCTTTGGGAAATTTGTGAAAAATGAGGTCAAAGTTGGAAGAAAACTAGGTTAAAACACTTAGAAAAATTTCTAAGTGTTTATGACCTAAACTTCAAAATTTCCAAAACTTCATAAATGGTTGATCTTTTGAAAAAAGTTCCCTTGTAAGATGTTGTTTTATTTGGCAAGATCTACAACTTTCATGTTGGAAGTTTTTTGAGTTGTGTAGGTGAAATTTTGAGATCTCACCATGCCTTCAAAAACCCTAATTCCCGACTTTTCGCTCTTTGATGAATTTCTTTGAATTTCTTTGGCCAAATGACTTTGACATCCATATATTGATGATATTGATCTTTGAAAGTCATTTTTTGACCAAAAACCTTAAAAGTCAATGATGATCCTTCACAGTTGACTTTTTCCTAACAAAGTGAATTTTTGGGCTTTTGTGTAGAAACAAGATCTTCTCCCCAAATGGATGATATAAATGGATTATATGGAGGTAGTAAAGATCCTTGAATCATGTCTTGAGTTTTGGATTCATGCCCTGATCAGAAGTCAACTATCTTGGTGAATTAGGTCAAAACCCTAATTTGTCGACCATGTGAAAGTAATGACTGTAGACTTTGAATTGAAGTGTGATGTCCAGTAGACCTTGTAATATGAGTTATTTGAAGATGATTGATGTCTTTGAATGATCCTCTGAGGTTTTTTAGGGTTTCCCAAATGTGATCCCTGATTTTAGTCCTTGATAGGCTTAAAACCCTAGTCTGGTGACCTGAGTAAACCTGTACTCATATGACTGGATGTCTAATCAATCATAGATGAGAAAAATGAAGTTTTTTGAGCCCCATGATTGTATTAGAGACTAGTCTTTGTATTGATTGATCCTTTGCCTGAGCTTTCTTGTCTTTGAGCATCCTCGATTAGGTACCAGATGGAGAAATGACTGCTCTGGGTACTTGTCTTGACCTGATGAAAAATCTTGAAGATATGTCATCTCAGGGGGGTCAAAAATTAGGGTATGACACCAATCGGTGGATCCTAAGTCCAAAATAGGCACGTTCTTCGACCGCTCTCTATTTTTCTCGCGCTCTTGGCTCATCATTTCTTCAAACTCCGCCATTCTTGAAACGAAAGGATCCGGCCAAGTCTCCGCCTCATTTGAACGATGTGCGGTCCATTGACAACAAGTAGCCGGTATAGGACACCCCGGTTTCAAAAACACTTGGACGAAGTGCCGCGATCGTAGATACCCGATGCATATGATCCGGCCCGACGAGTCCAATGGCGGTCGACTATGAAGTGGAAAGAAAGTCTCACTTAGTCCAAACCTCGTCAAATTGACGCATACAATATCATATGCACTTGCTATTAGATGACCCATATCGGGGAATGACATCCACTTCGAGACCGGAGCGATACCGGTAAGTGATGGAACAAGTGAATCATGAATTTTCGCAAAATTTTCTTGATTTTCATATAGTCGGCCGTAGATGTCCCGATACGAAGTCAACTCCGCAATAAGTTCCTGTCGAACTAAAGTGTGATTATTTTCCCCTTTACCGAGCAAACCCGCAACGGCCCGATATCCACAATTGCCGTCGCCTCCAACATCAACGATGTTATCGATATATTTGTGCATAAAAAGTGGCATCTCATCAATATAGACAATGGGTGATTTTTTTATCGGCGGTGTGAGAGGTGGCTTCGAAATACGGGCACCTTTGTTACCACTACACTTGGACTTAGGTGTCTCATGAATTTCCGGGAACGATGCATCAACATGTTCAAAGTAGGAAGGAGATCGTTTTGTTGACGTGTCATCTTGTGTAATTTTGGACTTTTTCGGTGCACCTTTCGTCTTAACCGGTTGAGATGGCGGTTTCAAATCGGTGGTCTCCGGAAATGCGATCTTTCGCAATTGTTCTTTTATATGCATTTTTGTTGTGTCGTCCGCTTTAGCAAACTTCTCCATTATCACTTCCAACTCGTCGGAGATGGTGATTTTGGAGTCATTTTCTTTCGGCGGGTCAAAATCATCAAAACGAAGTTTCTTCCAATGGTCGGCTACCTCATCCATGCGTATGGGTGAATTCAACTTTTTCTTTTTTGCAAGTATACAAGCACATGGAAGGCCGTATGTCTTTCTAATGGTGCACCCACATAATGAACTATCCGTCCCCGTGGTCTCCGACCGCTTAGCTTCATGAAACAAAAAATTCAAACCTGTTCGAGATATGTTGTAAATCAATTGGGAGAATAGAATTTGGCCCTTATACCGGTGTTCCATAGCCGTCTTGCTCCGACCGAACGATGTTTGAATTTCATTGTGTTGATTTTGGAGCATTTGGTTGACGGTGTCCCATCCCCGACACAAATCTCCCTTGCTATCACCCAACCACCTCTTGAAGACCGCATGTGCGGATTCAACTCGGTTAGTCGTGGTGCAACCAAGATGTCTAACCCGATTTGTCCAAGCGCACACGAATTTTTCTCTAACTTTGTCAAGAATGGTGGATTCGACGTAATGACAAAAAGTCTTAATGGAACCACACAAAGACCTAAAGTGTACCAATTTCTCGGTATACACCTCTTCGGAGTATGCATCCAAAATTTCCCTCCATGCCGCCATTATCCTATCAACCACAACACCGGCTTTGACAACTTTACCATTTTCATCCGGCCTATCTTTTGTCCCTACCGCGGGTTTCAACTTGCTTCTCACGTTGCAAGTTATGTGATACCGGCAAAGTAAAGCGGTAGATGTCGGAAAGACGGTATCGACCGCATTCATCAAAGCATTGTCCCGATCGGTGACAATGACGTTTGGCATAACCTCTTGATCAACTAATAAAGACTTGCAAATTCCCAAGGCCCACGTAAAGTTGTCTTCTTTTTCACACTCCAAAAAAGCAAACCCCACCGAATAAGTCTTGTCCGTCGAGGTAACACCGACTATCTCTAGAAGCGGAAGCCTATATTTGTTTGTCTTGTACGTCGAATCCATGACTAGAACGGTTGGAAATATGTTGAATAATTTGATACTTTCGGGATGAGTCCAAAAAATATCACGCACCGTAACTTTATCCTCGGAGGTTCGGAAGCTTGAAACATATTTGTTATCGCCTAGTAGTTTCAAAAGTTGTTGCATTTCCGACCGAGGGCCCATATTCAATACCTTGAGATTGTGCCGTTCATTGTAAACTTGCTTATTATTTGAAACGCTATCCGGATTCTTACGCTTCAAATCGGCAAGTATGTTGCGAGACGCCACTTTGACTATCGTTAGGTCCGATATCACATTCCTCTCTTCACGGGACAAACGACACGCCATTGGATGTCCGTGTAACTTGACATCCAAGGCATGATTATGAATTCCACAAATTACGGTTAACCGCCACAAATCATCAACCCTCCGAGTAGCACGCAACTTAAACGGAAACCCGCACTTTCTCGATCCCGTGTCCTCGTGTTTTAGCACCCGGTTTGATTGTACATAACTACCACCCCGTTCGCAATTCAAAACAAAGAAAGCTTTCTGCCTACTATTTCCGTTGTCCGACCTTAAAATAACAATTCCAAATCCATGTTTGTTAGCTTCCTTCCGAACCCAATCAATCAATTGTTCGCGACTACCGAAGCTCCGATCATTTGTAAAATGTTGCCGAACATCGACCGCATTGATCATAGGAGTAACGTCAATAACCGGATCGTTATTAACGTTGACAATTTCCGGAACTAATACTCCATCGTCTCGCACAATGTTGTCCGGATGCACCATACCTAACAAATGAATAAATTAGCAAAATTGGCCAAAACTGTTTTTTTTAACTGCCAGGGCATATTTCGGAAGTTCATTTCCGAAATTTATTAGGAAATATATTTCGGAAATGAACTTCCGAACCATATCAGTTTCAGCATAAAATTTATCAATCAATGTAGTGAAATAGGGGATGAAATGAGTGATGTTTACCTGAAATTGTAGCTTTCTATGTTCCCTTTAACGTGATCAACGGTTTGAAACTTGATTTTAGGGCGAAAAATGGATGGAGATTGATTGGGTTTTGGAGAGGGTTTTGAGATGTTTTGGAGAAAAATGATGAAATAGTGAAGGAGGGAAATTTGTATATGCAGGAATATTTTCGGAAATGATCTTCCGAAAATATTCACGTTTTTAAATTTTTTTAACTTCCGAGATGCATCTCCGAAAACACCAAAAAAGTGGTGTTTTCGGAGATGCATCTCCGAAAACACCACTTTTTTGGTGTTTTCGGAGATGCATTTCCGAAGTTAAAAAAAATTCAAAAAAAAAAATAACTTCGGAGATGAATCTCCGAAGCAGGGGCAGTTTTGGTTTTTTGCTGGGGGTGACCCCCATAGGGAGGTGGGTAAAGAAATTTTCTAAAAGCAAGTAGTGACTCTTATGTTTCATGCACCCAACACACTTAACATGGCTTCCTTAACCTTTCTAGTGTCACTCCTTCTTGCTCTTGTCATTCCTCAGGGGTTTGCCAACTATGAGACACCTCCAATTTATCAACCACCGGTGAAAACACCTCCAATCTACAAGCCACCAGTAGAGAAACCTCCCGTCTACAAACCACCTGTTGAGAAGACTCCTGTTTACAAACCACCAGTAGAGAAGCCACCTATTTACAAACCACCAGTAGAGAAGCCACCTGTGTATAAGCCACCAGTTGAAAAACCTCCTGTTTACAAACCTCCTATTGAAAAACCTCCCGTTTAGAAACCACCTACAGAAAAGCCACCAGTATACAAACCACCAGTTGAGAAGCCTCCTGTCTATAAGCCTCCAGTTGAAAAGCCTCCTGTCTACAAGCCACCAGTTGAGAAACCTCCAACATACAAGCCACCAGTTGAGAAGCCTCCGGTTTATAAGCCACCAATTGGATATCAGCCACCAGTTTACACTCCTCCTCCGTATTAGAAAATGCTATTAAGGAAGTATGCTAAATAAGAAATATATATGGTTTACAAAGCATGGAATTTATATTCTTGTAATCTTCATTTCAATCCTTTGTTTACAATGTCGTTGCGAAAACAAGAATGTGAGTGTAAAACAGAAAGAAAATTGTGCTTTTGTTCTCTATATATTATAAATAAAAGCATCATGATTTTATTGCTGTTTTATGTTGTCTGTACTAATCAAGTTAATTTCTTGTTCTTCCCCATTCTTAGTCTTAGAATCCCACTTTTCATACTTAAGTAAAAAGAGAGACTAACATAGTTGTCGGAATCATGTTGGTTTAAAGAAAAATGAGTTATAACTATTTTTATGATAACAATTCAAAGGCATGTCTAGATATAAAAAAATTTAATGCAATAAAACCTATAATATAAGAAAATTAATGGTTGTGAAAAAGTCAAAAATACCCTTATTTGATTTTTTGATACTACATAAAAATTGTGGTTTTTTTGGTCTTTGCACCATAAAGTTCTTAATTTTATTATTAAAATAATACAACTCATATATTTTATCAAACTTATCAAATCTCCCTCCTTTCTCTATTTTTTTTCTCTTTCATCACTTTCTCACTTTTTTTTTCCAAAAAAAATTCTATTATTGATATATATTTTTTTATATAGAAAAAATGGTATTTATGATCGAAATATTTTTAGTCAAAAATGATGTACGGGAAAAATTTATTCAAAAAATTTATTATTGATCTAAATATTTTTATATACGTAAAGTTAATATTGATCCAAATAATTTTGTAAATGATGCCTAAATAAAAATAATATTTGTATACGGAAAAAATCTATTATTTACGAAAAATGGTATTTATGATCGAAATATTTTTTTTATCAAAACTAATATACGGGAAAAATCTACTATTGATCTAAATATTTTTATATACGAAATTTATTTTTTATTCAAATATTATTTTTGTTTAGATATCAGTTACAAAAATATTTTTAAAAAATTGAAATATATATTATTGATGTAAAAAAAATTGTTTTTTAAAAAAAAAGTATTTCTTTTAAAAATATAAATTATTTGGGTAAAACAATTTTGTTTTTTTTTTAATTTATTTACATTTTTATTACATTTTGAAACCAAAAGCGTGCGTAACATCATGTTTCCGTTAATATTGAATATTTTGATTAGTAACTTTATGTTTTCGCTAAAATTAATATTTTGATCAGTAACTTCATGTTCCTGTTAATATTCAAAATATAAATATTAAATGAAACATGAATTTACTAATAACGGGAATATGAAGTTACTGATGATAAAAAATATTAAATATTAACAGGAACATGAAGATAGGAACATGAAGATATTGATCAAAATATTGTATGTTAACGGGAACATGAAGTTATTGATCAAAATATTGAATATTAACGAAAACATGAAGTTATTGATCAAAATATTGTATAGTAACAGAAACATGAAGTTATTGATCAAAATATTATATATTAACGGGAACATGAAGTTATTGATCAAACTACTGAATATTAACGAGAACATGACGTTCGGAAAATTGACAATGACACTGTTGAACACCTCCCTCCATTGTCGTACTCACCAACAAACAGAAAATTCCCAACAAAACAAAATGAACTCATGTTTGGTCCTGTTCTTATTGGGACTTCGGTTATATGGGCCTTTCAATATATTATTTCTCAATAGATCATCTACATTTCTTAAATGCATCCTTAGATGTATTATTCAATCTAAAATAATATAAACTTTATTTTCTTAATTACTTTTTATTTTCAATATTTAATTTAGTATTTTTATAACTTTTTCCATTTTAACCCAAATTTAATCTTTTACTAATACCTTTTATTTTCCTCAATCTAAATGTGGAAAAACGACGGGTACCCGTGCGTACGCACGGGTATCACACTAGTTTATTTTTAAAAGTTGTATCAATTATTTTTTTAGTCTTAAAAGAAATAATATTCAAGTATATAAAAAAAGTATTTTAAAATTGATAAAAATAATATCATATTTAATAATTTATATTAAATTGTAAATTTATTTTATTATATATATAATAGTAAAATAATGAGAAAATGAATAATAATAAAACTAATTAAAAAATATTTTCACCCATTAATTTGTTGAAAGGGTTTTTGCCAATTGGGTGTGGTATATGACCTTCGCATATTGGTTTGTTCAGTGACCTTCTATAAATAGAAAATGTTAGAATTTTTTGGGTCATACATGTAATAAATTAATGTGTTAGGACCATTATTTAATTAGCCAAATTAAAGTGATCTATTTAATGTAAAGTTTATGGCTAAGGATGTAATTGTCATGAAAAATATTGTGTAGATACCAAAAGTCTTATTTCTATTTTTGTGATGGGTAAAATTGAAATAAGAAACCTTGAATAATCATGACCCTTCATGAAGGGCATGAGATTCTAAACTTGAATAAGCATGACTCTTCATGAAAGGGCATGTAATTCATATAAATAAGGGGTTATGGTCCCAATTGTAGACACTAACTAGAAAAATATCATAGAATATTTATTCTCTTTATCCCATTGAAAGAGAAACTAAGGAATTAAGGAATCTACAATTGGAAGGTCATTTTCTTATCAAGATCATCTTCTTCTCATTAAAAATTCATGGATTTTAAAGGTACGCTTCCGCTTTCTATTTCATCTTGAATTAAGTATGGGTTCATAAAGTTTTAATTAATTAAGAAAATTTCCAACAAGTGGTATCAGAGTCACCCATATTTGATTCATGTGTGAATTTTGATAATTCTTGAAATTATAATTTCAAAATTAATATTTTTTTCTTCTAAATTTATATTAATTTTTTAATTTGGTTGAAGAATAAATAAAGGAATTAATTCATTAATTTATTAGTTAATTATGGTTATGTTGCAAACAATTCGTTTTTCCTTTTGGAATAACAAATGTTTTTTTTTTGTATCTTATATTTCAATTGCCATATGATTTTACGTTTGATTCGTACTTATGCATAAAAGTACGAAATTGATTGTCACAAAATTGGTTTTACCTTCTGCATTGTATATAATATATACAATCATTGATGTATTAATGGATAATTCAGTTTCGTTTTAATACAGTTTCGTGTTTTAATGGATAATATAGATTATTGTACATATATTATATATGAACCATGAATTTGAATGGCTTTACGATACTGTACGATTCTATGGCCTTTTCTTTATCATTGTTTTATTTGCTAAAGGCAACGTTTGGGCAATAGTAATCATTATTATGTTTTTTGTTTTTAAATTAATTTTTTAAAAACAGTAACTTTAATTCATTGTGTCGGAAATAAAGAAATTGATGCATTACAGCATCATACTTAATTTAGTGTTTTATTTGTTTATAAAATGTATGTGTTTTTTTTACATATAATTTGAGATAGATATGTAAGCAATATAATTCTATCTATATTATTAATGAAAATTAATATGAGGTATAAATATATCTCACTTTTAGAAATTAATTTAATTCAATTTGTCATATTTTAAATTAAAGTTATTTGACATTTAGAATGATTCTATTGAGACTAGAAATCACCAAAGTGACCTTTCTTTTATAGATTTGATCATGAGAAATGTTGAATGTTAGTAGTGTGTATGTTTATATATATATGTGAGTATTAATTAGCCCAAAGGAAAATTGATATTTGACATGATTATATACACACACTTGTAGTGATAAACATGTGATCATTTTAAGGCTTCACATGTGAATGATAAATCAATCTAAAGATGGGTTTATTATTTGACATGTTTTATTATCAATGTTGGATCGTTATAACAAGAGTATCGCTAGCGATTAATATTATTGTCCAAAGACTTGATATTGATGGTGCACTAGATATCTTGAGATGAGTTATGACATTATTTTAGTTTATTTATGATTGATCTCAAATCATTAGTTCCGGTTTTTAATGGTGCCAATTTTAAGGATTGGAAGGAAAACATTTTAATTGTTTTTGGCTGCATGGATCTTGACCTTGCATTAATGATAACTCATTCCCTTCTCCTATAGACTTCAATACCTTTAATGAAAGGAAAATTATGAGAAGTGGGATCGCTCTAATCGCATGAGTCTTATGATCATAAAGTGCGGCGTTCCAGAGACATTCAAGGATACTATATCTAAAGAAATAACAAATGCTAAATATTTCCTTGCTGAAATTGAAAAGCGCTTTGCTAAAAGCGATAAAGTGAAAACAAGCACACTTCTTCAAAGCTTGATTTCTATAAAGTATAAAGGCAATGGAAACATAAGAAAGTATATTATGGAAATGTCTAATATTGCTTCCAACAAATTTAAGGCACAAAAGCTTGAGTTGTAGGATAATTTACTCGTGCATTTGGTATTAATATCTCTTCCTGCACAATTTTGTCAATTTAAGATAAACTATAATTGACAAAAGGAGAGAGTACAAAGTGGACAAATTTTTATAGAACATTTAAAGACAAACTCCATGATAATAGACCCTATGACTAAGGGATTTTCACCCAATGTCTTTCATGAGCACACTACTCACATGTGTGTTATACAATTAGAGGATTCTTTGGTTTAGTGGGAGTTAGTCATTGTTAATCAAATATGTTCTATGTTTTGATAGTATATATGCATATTCATATATTTTATTACGTTCTGATCAGAAATAAAGTTTGGTTATTAGGTTCATTCCACTTTGTATGATAATATTAAATTCATTAAAGTAAGGAGGACCGGTTGAAAATTGACATGTATCGATCACCTTCATGTGATTTTCATGCTACATATTTCATGATTAATCTATGTCATTTAGTTGTGTTTATATTTGTGATCATTGATGGGTTTAATTATGACTGATATAATGAAAACCGCTTTGGTCCTATATATGCATATAATTAATGGACGAGATGAGTATATGTCCAATGTTTATAATGGAAACTTTGAGCTCATAAAGTTTAACACATTTATAAGGATACATATATGACCAGTGGGAGATTGTTTGAATTTTTTGGGTCATACATGTAATAAATTAATGTGTTAGGACCATTATTTAGTTAGCCAAATTAAAGTGATCTATTTAATGTAAAGTTTATGGCTAAGGATGTAATTGTCATGAAAAATATTGTGTAGATACCAAAAGTCTTATTTCTATTTTTGTGATGGGTAAAATTGAAATAAGAAACCTTGAATAATCATGACCCTTCATGGAAGGGCATGAGATTCTAAACTTGAATAAGCATGACTCTTCATGAAAGGGCATGTAATTCATATAAATAAGGGGTTATGGTCCCCAATTGTAGACACTAACTAGAAAAATATCATAGAATATTTATTCTCTTTATCCCATTGAAAGAGAAACTAAGGAATTAAGGAATCTACAATTGGAAGGACGTTTTCTTATCAAGATCATCTTCTTCTCATTAAAAATTCATGGATTTTAAAGGTACGCTTCCGCTTTCTATTTCATCTTGAATTAAGTATGGGTTCATAAAGTTTTAATTAATTAAGAAAATTTCCAACAGAAAAGTGTTAGAAAATGGTATAGTTATTATTCATTTCATTCAGTACACATCTTTGGCAACTGTGGTTGTTTAAGGTGTTGTGTTATTTGATCAAGTGAAGGACATTATCGTTTGTCTATATCAATATTAATTGCATCCATGAACACAAGAAAAGTAAGAAAAATAGAATATTGTTGTCCAAACATAACTTTGACGGGTGATAAATTTAAATTACATACACATGACTAATGTTATCTTTGTGCAAAGACAACCAGGCCCTTATTATAGAATCTAGGTATTTTGCACTACAAGAAAATTTACTTGTAGTGACTCTCAAAATCCTTGACTATATATTAATTAGCTGTAGGTAGAGGGATCGAATTGTAAATCACTTGCGGCCATGTTGGCCATGTACTATAACGCGCGACTAACAGTAGATTTTTGTGTGTCGGTTAAAATATATCTTTACCTACATTTCAATTTGTCTGTCACTATTTCTCTTAGAAAAGGTATCTTTTTTGCTACGACATGTGGCCATAGGTAAAAGTCGTATCCTTGAAAAAAAATTGTTGCAACTCCTGTACATTTTTTACTCAATTATAAATAAATCTTTAATTAATATTTATAGAAATTAATAGCATTCATATCATTATTGTTTAAGACAAAATTGACAATACATCAATATTGTTAAAAGCAATTAATATTTAAAATGTTATTTCAAAGTATGGTTGAAGTAGTTCCACTAAAATATGGAGGAAAAATCAATTGCTCAAGGATATCACAATAGGTGGTAATGAAGATGTCAACTAGGATGTGCCAGACAACAGGTATCACATGTTAGTAACTGAGTTTCAAACTTAGAGAAAGCATGAACAAGTTGCCCTTGTCAAGTCTGAAGTGAATAGAAGACTTATTCAAACATGTGAATATGAGACAGGTACTGAAGCAAATGTCTAGAACATTGTGTCCACCTTAAAGATAAAGGTTGGAGGAAAGATATTCTTGTGAGTGTATTAAATGCTTACATGGATAATGTGTCATTCCATTATGAAACAAGTATTCAAAAGTAGAAGTATGTTCTTCAAAGAAGAACTGAAGCAGAAAGGGAGCTAAATGGAGAAACCCTTGATTGCAAAGAAATCATTAAAGCTACTGGGCTAATAAAGACTGTTACTAATGATGGTTATAACTCTAAATAGTAGAAGTTGTATAATAGAGGAAAGTGTAAGAAGCTTTCAACTTCCACTTTTAATTGATTGAGCAAAAGCGAGGTTCCCTGTATTGATAAGATTATGAGCAAAGAAAAGGGAACTAAGGAGGAAGAAGAGAAAACTATAAATAAGGCTACAGAAGAAGTTTTGAATCATTGGTTTATAATGACTTTATGGAGCTTCATGATGATGATAATTTGTTGAAGACAATGTTGAATACTGGAGCTTGTTATTCTAGATTGATGTAGGAGATCGAGGTTAAGGATAATGGTATTTCTAATGGGTTGCTGGGAATCATTTACAAGCGTAATATTTGGAAAGATGTCTCAGACATTGTATCCAACATGTGTGTAACACTTGATGAAACTGGTCAGGATTTTGAGGAAGAAATGTTAGAGTTGTTTCACCTCAACTTGTTATTGCTACCTCTATCGATTCTTTTAAATGTGTGGTGTTGGTATATGATGTCGCTGACTCTAGTATGAATGGTACTAACTAATGTGTTTAGTACTGTCAGTTTTGATTTTGTGAGTGCACACATGCTAAAGCATATGTGTAATAGAGTGAACTGACTTTTATTTTATAAGCAACAATGTTGCGGTGAGCAAGAGTCGCCACCGACTTTTATTTTATCCAATTCGGAAAGGCTAAAAGAACAGAAAAAGACCTTTGAAAGATTTTGAGTTTGGGGGGTAAGTTATACAAAGGGAATGTGTAAGGCACCCTTTGCATCCATGGTTTTCCATGGGCTCTTAATTGCTTTGCTCTTTAGTTTTGAAGCCAAAAGTTTCAGAAAATGTAGAAAAGGATAAATAAGGACTTTAGCTCATAAAATGAGCGTAGCCTTATTGAAGGTTTATGAGAAAGAATATGAAAAAGTTTTAGAGCAAGGCAAAGCAATTAAGGGCATTTACCTTAGTAAAGTAGAAAGTAGTTCTTTTAGCCTTTCAGGGTGAAAGGGTCTATCCTTGCCATAAGAGGGCAGGAAGCCTTTCATTTGGAGGTTGAAGGGTCGTCGAAAGTTCGCTCGCCAAAAGACTATCCCATGCCATAGGGAGGCAGGTAGTCTAAGGGAAGAACCAGAATAGCCTTTTCGTAGGCAACCAGAGGATACCTCAGCCTTTTCGTAGGCAACTTCCGAGGGTCGAGATCAAGTGTATCGAAGGCAGCATCATTAGGGACCATGATCTTTAATCGAGGCAACATGGCTGAGGTATCCTCGTATTCGAGGGACATGGCTATTCTGCAAAAAACACAAGGCAACAGGCAACAAGGCAACAGGCAACAAGGCAACAGGCAACAGAGAGGTTACCCCAAAAGTGTGCGTGTGTGCACCAATCACGTGATCAGTTTCAGATATTTATCTTATAGTTAAGTGATTCTAGATTCAATTCAAAGTTATCACTCCCTAAAATTACTAACCACAACAATTAATAATTAAAGCAATAACGGGAGAGGGAAATTGAAACCAGCGGAGGGAGAGGAAAATTGAAACCAGCGGAATAATAAACAATTAAGTCTAACATAAGTAATAATTAGGGTTTAGGGTTACCGACTATGCGAAGCTTTGGCGTTTGGCAAACCCTGAAAAAGTGGAAAAATGGCAAACAGAAATAGGGTGAGTGCATTATAGTTCGGATGCAAACGTTATTAACCCTAAAAATAAATAATAAAGAAATTTAAAATAAATAAAGTAAATAGGCACTTAGCTTCGAATGTGATCTGACATGGTTGGCGGGAAGCTCTCGGAGTTAACCCTGAATAATAGCAAAGCAAAGGCAAAAATTAAAAAGGATGTGAGTGTATGCGGAGTTCATATTTAAAGGGTAAACCCTAAAATAAAAGGAAACAAAGTAGACTTAAAAATTAAATTTAATACTTAGCTTCGAATCTTGATAGGCGCGTAGTCGGAGCGTATTTGAAAAGTCAACCCTGAAAAGGCACAGAAAAGAAATATTCTCAGTGTAGGGTTAATTCTCGTAAACCCTAATTCGGGCGTAAATTGAATAAAGTAACGCAATCGATTTAATTAATTATCGGTTTCGCAACCTAATTAATTAAATTGAAGAAAGAGAATAAAATCAGATAAAAACATTTTTTATGAATTTTTGGAATTAAAAGAAAGCATATATGAATTATTAAAAATATATTAATTAAAATAAATAGATATATGATATTAAGAAAATAAAATAATTAGATAAAATAAATATTAATTGTTATAAATAAATAAAGAAGAAAAGAAATAAAAGAAAAAAAATAAATGTATAAAGGAAAATAATAAAATAAATATTATTATTAGTAAGAGAAAAAAAAGTTTTGAAAATAATGTATATAGTTTTTTATAAACAAATAAAAACATATATATATAAATATAAATAAATAAAGGATTATACAATTAAAAATAAAAAAAATAGAAAACTTAGCTGTTTGATTTTGTGTGGCTGATCTTGATGGGACACCATGGGTATGCAGTCAAGAATGCGTCGGATCTGGGTTTTGAGAAGATCTGATGGTTGATTCTTGATGGCGTATGGTGGACTATCGCGTGGGATCAGCAGTGGATATTTGTAAAAAAATTATGGCCATGGCCAGGGATCGAACCAGAGTCCCTCTAGGTGTTGGTTTTAACGCATCAGCCTTTCCACTACGCCAAGCATCGCTTGCTGTCACCTGTACCCACTCAAAGCAAAATATAAACAATGTACTTAAGTCAGAAATTTAAAAGCGTTGCGCGCCCTATCCCCTTCATCTTCAACCTTGCGTTTTCTGGAAAATACAGGCTTTTCCCTACAGTTCCAAACGTGGCTACATCCCTGCAACAATCAAACTCGAAAAATGTGCAACATAAATCACATCCAGATACATGAATCGAATGAGAATCTCCTTCTGAATTCAATGGTGCCGGTAATTGTTCCTAATTTTGTCTGTATCCATAAACCCTAAAGTGAAACCCTAACCACCATCAATGGTATATTGCGATTATGGCACGTAAACTTAGAATTAATCAAACCTAAGCGTTCAAAACTTCATGAACATCAATAATACACAGTCAAAACGCAATTATGTATGACACATTAATGAGAACGAAAGCGAATTAGAAGTGTGCAAACCGTGCGTTTTCTAGCGCAATTCTGAGCGCGTTGCTGCAAGATGATGGCCTGGACCGCCTATGAATGCTTCAAGGAATCTTAATGGATGCTTGGAATGGCCTGAATCATCCCCTATCTCCAAAACCGAATTTACTCCTTCTTCTAATTTTATGAGTGTGAATAGGGTTCTTCAAGTCCGAATTTCCTCCCCTTGTGATCTGAGTAGCTTATGTTTATATAATAGATGGAATTAGGGTGAATCTTTGGCCTTGAATCTTAATAAATCTTGAATTTCAATCTTTGAAAATTGATTGAAAATATGGTCCCTAATATTTCTTTTTTTTTGTCCAATTATTGATTCTCTTCATTCCAATCATCCCTTGGCTAATTTTACAGAATATATTTGATTGATTTTTGACTTAAAATCAAAGCAAATAACATTTCCCATTTATTTTACTATTTTATGTAATTTATTTATGATTTACATGAGTAAAAACCATAGAATAATTAGCAAAAATAATATAAAATAAGAAGATATGTTCTTTGGGTCGTGCATGGGCTCAAGATGAAGATTGGATAAAAATAATATGGGCCCATTTGGAAGTAATTGGATTTTTGGACCGTTTCCTTTCACATTTTCCCTTGAAATTGCTCAATTTTGACAAGGCCTAACTCTCTCAATTTTTGAGGTATGGAAGTGTTCTAGGACTTTGTGTATTGATTTGAATTTGAATAAGAGAAAATGTGTGGGCAAATTTTAGGGTATGACAGCTGCCCCTATTCAATTTTCTTAAACCTGAAGATGTAGAGTGGTTTGTATGCCAGTCGGAATCTGAGGGTAGAAGAGGATTGAACACTAGAATGCCCAGAAATTTGCCCTCGCTGAAGTAGGGACTTTTGTCGGAGATGGGCTTAAAGATGCCATCCAGGCCTCGAGAAAAAAGTTTATTGGAGATGGGCTTAAAGATGCCATCCAGGTTGATAGACTTGAGAGTCAGGATACGTCATACGTTAGACGGAATCCATTGTATTGAGAAGTATTTGTTGGAGATTGGTCGTGTTAGCACCGTTCATGATGATAGAATTAGATCTTCAAATGTCGATCGTGTCAGCACTGTTCCTGGTAACTGAATTAGATCTTGGATTGTTTCTGAATTGTGTCTTGAATGAGTGTCAAAAGATGAGAGTTGTAAGAATGTCTCAGAAGTCTGGGGGTCAAGCTTCCAGAATGTGCATCTGATTGGAATTTTCAGAATGTCCGGGGTTCGAGCTTCCGGAATGTATATCTGATAAGAATGTTTCAGAAGTCTGGGGGTCATGCTTCCAGAATGTGCATCTATTTGGAATTTTCAGAATGTCCGGGGTTCGAGCTTCCGGAATGTATATCTGATAAGAACGTTTCAGAAGTCTGGGGGTCATGCTTCCAGAATGTGCATCTCTTTGGAATTTTCAGAATGTCCGGGGTTCGAGCTTCCGGAATGTATATCTGATAAGATTGATTTGTTGATGATATTCGTCTGCTTGGGAACTTACCTGGAAGACAAAGTTAGCAGCATGCAATGCCATGATGCATGTATTTATGTGACGAGTCTCTCAAAATAAATGAGAAACTTGTATGTTATGTATGAATTTATTATGAGGTAATGTATGCGATGTATGAATATATGATGTATGACTTTTGCTATTTAGAGTTTTTTGAGAAAATAAATCTCTGTATCATAGTGATTTTGATGTTTGATCTTGTCTTGGAGATGCCCAGCTGGAGATTTATGATCTTTGCTTGATGCACCCTGATTGGGAATAAAAGATATTAGTGAACCATGTTTGGAGAAGAGCGAAGTGTTGGAGAAACTGGTAGTGTTGAAGATGTAAACTCTGTTGGAGCCATGTCTTTGTCGGGACTAGAACATTTGAAGATATCTTCTTAATGATTAATCTGTGGGGATGTGATTTTGTGAGACCGGCTTTGTGGGGAGACATGGATGTCTTGAAAGTTGCCCCTAGTATTATAGTAACTACCCTTCCTGGATTTGATTAAAACATACCACTGAGTGTTGATCAAGATGTCAGACCGGACTTGCATAGATTTGCCCCTGTTAGTAGGAACTTTGGAAAGATTCGCCTTGAGAGGACTTTATGAGATGTGCACTATGGGCAACATGCACCTAGTAATCATAATCTTAGGACGACGCCCCCAACTGTTTTGCTTTTGAGAGATTCTCGGAATCTTGACTTGATTGCCCCAGATTGACTGGATAGACTGTGTCATGCCCCTTGTATACGTATGAGACATTGCTTCTTGGAGTAATATTGTCTGTCGGGATAACTTTCAGTCATTAGTTGTACCCTGTGCAAATTCTTTCTGTTGCTAACATTTGAAATTATGTAGCAGAATTTGTTTAATGATGACTTCATGAGATGCAATGCATACGTTTGTCTTGAGTTTTTGAAAAACATTAAAACAAGAAATGTAAAAGCGTGATATTTATAAAACGTGATGTTTGTAAAGAACAGGTTATCAACTCGGCATTTGTGGTAAACCTTAAGGAGTCGGGATACCTTTGTTGTGACAGTATGCTTTCGAACTAACCAGGCTTCAATTAGGACTTTTAAGGGTTGTAACGTGGCTCGGTTCACGGTTTAAGAAACAAAAGATAAAGGCTCAAAATTTGATTGTACCCACCCCTCTTCGTGATGATCTTCAATCCTAAGCTCAGTTAATTCAACTTATGCATTCAGGTTCCAAGAGACTTTTGGATTTGCACCTTTAATAATGATGATGGTTCACAAGCAAAGAGAACTTTTGATATGGCACTCACTTCTTCCTTTTGGTAGTCACAACACTGTGTTGTTCAGGAATTTATTGACTTCTCTTTTCATCTTTTTGATATCCCTAACTTTTGCCTGAACTGTCTATTTTGAGTTTACAGTTAGCGGTATGCCTTGATTTTTGCCTAAGTCTTCTTTTTGATTTTTGACTTAGCAGGCTTTTCTTTGTATGTACGTTTTTTTTTCTTTTTTTTTCCTTTTTTGAAAGATATTGACTGCCTTACTTAATGATTGATGAACCATCATTGGCTTTTGATTGATATCTCTAACACTTCTTTGATGTGTGCGGATGAACGCTTGTGATTGAAACCTTTGTTGAAAGGTGTACTGAATGATTCTCTTAAAGTAGAATGCACAGCCAAATTATCTGAGAACTACCCTGCCCCAGGTTATGATCAAGGGTTTTGATTAGTACAAGAAAGACACTTCTACTTCTTAGGCTCAAAGGGGTTGACGAGGGATTAACATCCTTATATCTCCACTGTTTAGGAATTGAAACAATGCCTGTACATCGTCAGCATAGTCCGCTCAAAAGCATACTGTATGAGGTTGCGGTATCATTTTCGTCATCCTCCCTTAAAAGGCTTACAACTTAGCAGGAGTTGAATAAAACATATGCAAAGTAAAGACATAATTTAAAATGAGTGATAGCGAAATAAATTATTCAAGACAAACATATGCAATGCATTGATGATGATTATTAAAACAGATAATGTCTATCATAAGTCGAATGTTTAAACAAACAGAAAAAGAAATTGCAGTTGAAAGTAAAACTAATGATCTTAAAGTCCATCCTTCTAGCCATCCACTGTATTAGCACTCTTGTTGTGATTAGGCGTGGGAGCAGTGATCCCGTTAGGAGTTGCAGGAGGATCGAACTTGATTTCTCCGGCATCGATCATGTCTTGGATCTTATTCTTCAACGTCCAGCAATTGTCAGTGTCATGTCCCGGACTATTGGAGTGATATGCACATCTCGCGTTGGGATTATAGCGAGGGGAGGAAGTGTTGGGATTTGGATGAGGAGCTATCTGTATAAGTAGCTATGCTTCCAACAAGCGTTGCAGCGCTTGAGTCAAAGACATGTTGATTTCTGTGAATTGTCTTTCGGATGCGCTTTGTTTACGTTTGTTGTTTTGTTGTTTTATCGATGCTTGATTAGAGACCAAAATTGCCCCAACAGCATCGGATTCATTCCTCCCATTGTATGACTTTTTATAGTACCGGGAGAAATAGCCACCTGAATTTTTCCGCTTCGGATACCACTTTCAACACGCTCTCCAGTCAGTATAAGCTCAATGAATCCAGATGATGAACTTCCCAGCAAATGACTATAGAAAGGTCCAGCCAGTGTATTCATGAACATATCTACCATCTCTCAGTCAGCCAAGGAAGGTTTGACTCTTCCAGCTAGATCTCTTCATTTTTGAGCATATTCCTTGAAACTTTCCTTGGGTCCCATAGACATGCTTTGCAGTTGCATGCGAGTCGGTGCGAGGTCAGAATTATATTGATATTGCTTATAGAAAGCAACAACCAGATCTTCCCAGGTACGGATGTGGGTACTCCCCAGTTGATAGTACCATTCGAGTTGAGTTCCAGATAAGCTCTCTTGGAAAAAGTGGATCCAGAGCTTCTTATCAGCAGTATGAGGTTGAATCTTCCTTACATAAGACCTCAAGTGTAGTTTAGGACAGGAGACTCCATCATACTTAGCAAAGGCAGGAGTTTTGAATTTTGGAGGGATAACGACCCCAGGAACGAGTCCAAGCTCTTCAAAATCCAGCCCAGGTACCTTCTGAATTTCCACGCTTCTCAGACGCTCTTCTAACATCTTGTATTTGTCATCGGGATGTTCATCCTCATGGTAATAGTCCTCTTCTTCTTCAGAGAGTTTGGCAGAATCGTGGTTACTTTTTGCATCAGTTATGACACTAGCATCATCATCTTGCTCATCCTCATCACTGTCTTCAGAGGTTTCAGCATCCCTGAGTTGCAAGATCGGTCTAAGCTTTTTCACTCGAGTCTTCTTACCCTCTTTGGGAGTTTCAGCTTCTTCAACCTTTTTGAGAGGGCCTTTGAACCTTCTTCCAAGATTGGGACACCTTTAGGTTTCTTGGTCTTCTTTTCCTTCTTAGTCAGAAGGGATTTCAGCTCATCTTGCCCCTTGGACAAATTCAGGATCAAGGCTTGGAATTCAGCATTTTGAGCTTGGAGATCCTTAACTGATTGTTCGAGATTCATGATGCTGAAATAAACAGCGAGGACGGATGAGAGACTCATTGTAAGAAACTTGTTATGCGATGTTATGAATGCAAATGCAATGTTTTCAAGGATCTTTGGGAATTTAGTTAGCAACATTAGAAATGATTTGGGCGCATCTTCGTTTGAAGAATTATGAATTTTGTCTTTGAACGTCTTTCTTTGAGAACCAAGCTCACCATATCGAGTGGGTCATCGCCTCTGATTCGGGATACTTCTGAATTTTGAAGATACATGGCTAGAGAAAAATAAATCCTCTTGCCCCTTGATAGGTATTCAGTCCTTGATTTGGAAGGTATGTGGCCAGAGGAAAATAAATCCTCTTGCCTCTTAATAGGAATTCAGTCTTTGATAAAGGCACCTGAAATTGTGCGCCCTAAATTCCTAAGATCCTTGAAAGGGTTAGTTAAATCATGTTATGCTTATGATGTCATAATGTCATGATGTTATGCGAATGAAGCTCATTAGGCATAGTGTGAGATAGTAAGGACAAACAAGTCCTTTTAACAAAACCTGCGAGGAAACGAAGGTTAGTAGTAAACACAAACAAGTCACGCAAGTCACACAAGTCACACAATTTCCTTAGGCTCGGTTTGCATGGAGTTTAGATCATGTGAGATACCCTTCCCAAAGGTACTTCTAAGGATAAGGATGATTTCAGCAACGGGTTCTACAAGTTATCCAGAATTGTCAGTCCTTCTAAAGCACCCTCGGACATGATACATTCGCATCATGCAATGATACTTTGAGAAAGGACCTATCTGAATTGTAGCATCGGGTAGCGACTAGTTCTCAACATTTGTCAAGAGTAGTCCCCCACTACGTTCCTAAAGGCCAGGATGGGTTAAGGGTAACTAAAGGTCCTTGAGCTCCGGTGCACCCGTAGACACATACATAGACCCCCCTCATTTGAGAAAGGTGTGCATATGCTATGGAGTCCTAACTCAAGTGTGAACTTCATATTGACTCATCTCCCACATATGTGAAAGAAGTCGCCATGACTATGCCACTCCTAATCTTAAGTGTTCTTGAATCCGGGTGTAGGATTCGTCCTTCAGTTAATTCCCAAAACGCCCCTGAAAAATAAAACAAACAAAGCAAGCAATAGAAAACATTTAAAGTGTTCCTAAACTTTTAAGGTAACCCCTCTTTTATAAGAAAATTATCCCCTGCAGAGTCGCCAGTTCTGTAATACGGTGAACTGACTTTTATTTTATAAGCAACAATGTTGCGGTGAGCAAGAGTCGCCACCGGCTTTTATTTTATCCAATTAGGAAAGGCTAAAAGAACAGAAAAAAACCTTTGAAAGATTTTGAGTTCGGGGGGTAAGTTATACAAAGGGAAGGTGTAAGGCACCCTTTGCATCCATGGTTTTCCATGGGCTCTTAATTGCTTTGCTCTTTAGTTTTGAAGCCAAAAGTTTCAGAAAATGTAGAAAAGGAGAAATAAGGACTTTAGCTCGTAAAATGAGCGTAGCCTTATTGAAGGTTTATGAGAAAGAATATGAAAAAGTTTTAGAGCAAGGCAAAGCAATTAAGGGCATTTAACTTAGTAAAGTAGAAAGTAGTTCTTTTAGCCTTTCAGGGTGAAAGGGTCTATCCTTGCCATAAGAGGGCAGGAAGCCTTTCATTTGGAGGTTGAAGGGTCGTCGAGAGTTCGTTCGCCATAAGACTATCTCATGCCATAGGGAGGCAGGTAGTCTAAGGGAAGAACCAGAATAGCCTTTTCGTAGGCAACCAGAGGATACCTCAGCCTTTTCGTAGGCAACTTCCGAGGGTCGAGATCATGTGTATCGAAGGCAGCATCATTAGGGACCATGATTTTTAATCGAGGCAACATGGCTGAGGTATCCTCGTATTCGAGGGACATGGCTATTCTGCAAAAAACACAAGGCAACAGGCAACAAGGCAACAGGCAACAGAGAGGTTACCCCAAAAGTGTGCGTGTGTGCACCAATCACGTGATCAGTTTCAGATATTTATCTTATAGTTAAGTGATTCTAGATTCAATTCAAAGTTATCACTCCCTAAAATTACTAACCACAACAATTAATAATTAAAGTAATAACGGGAGAGGGAAATTGAAACCAGCGGAGGGAGAGGGAAATTGAAACCAGCGGAATAATAAACAATTAAGTCTAACATAAGTAATAATTAGGGTTTAGGGTTACCGACTATGCGAAGCTTTGGCGTTTGGCAAACCCTGAAAAAGTGGAAAAATGGCAAACAGAAATAGGGTGAGTGCATTATAGTTCGGAGGCAAACGTTATTAACCCTAAAAATAAATAATAAAGAAATTTAAAATAAATAAAGTAAATAGGCACTTAGCTTCGAATGTGATCTGACATGGTTGGCGGGAAGCTCTCGGAGTTAACCCTGAAAAATAGCAAAGCAAAGGCAAAAATTAAAAAGGATGTGAGTGTATGCGGAGTTCATATTTAAAGGGTAAACCCTAAAATAAAAGGAAACAAAGTAGAGTTAAAAATTAAATTTAATACTTAGCTTCGAATCTTGATAGGCGCGTAGTCGGAGCGTATTTGAAAAGTCAACCCTGAAAAGGCACAGAAAAGAAATATTCTCAGTGTAGGGTTAATTCTCGTAAACCCTAATTCGGGCGTAAATTGAATAAAGTAACGCAATCGATTTAATTAATTATCGGTTTCGCAACCTAATTAATTAAATCGAAGAAAGAGAATAAAATCAGGTAAAAACATTTTTTATGAATTTTTGGAATTAAAAGAAAGCATATATGAATTATTGAAAATATATTAATTAAAATAAATAGATATATGATATTAAGAAAATAAAATAATTAGATAAAATAAATATTAATTGTTATAAATAAATAAAGAAGAAAAGAAATAAAAGAAAAAAAAATAAATGTATAAAGGAAAATAATAAAATAAATATTATTATTAGTAAGAGAAAAAAAAGTTTTGAAAATAAGGTATATAGTTTTTTATAAACAAATAAAAACATATATATATAAATATAAATAAATAAAGGATTATACAATTAAAAATAAAAAAATAGAAAACTTAGCTGTTTGATTCTGTGTGGCTGATCTTGATGGGACACCATGGGTCTGCAATCAAGAATGCTTCGGATCTGGGTTTTGAGAAGATCTGATGGTTGATTCTTGATGGCGTATGGTGGACTATCGCGTGGGATCAGCAGTGGATATTTGTAAAAAAATAATGTCCATGGCTAGGGATCGAACCAGAGTCCCTCTAGGTGTTGGTTTTAACGCATCAGCCTTTCCACTACGCCAAGCATCGCTTGCTGTCACCTGTACCCACTCAAAGCAAAATATAAACAATGTACTTAAGTCAGAAATTTAAAAGCGTTGCGCGCCCTATCCCCTTCATCTTCAACCTTGCGTTTTCTGGAAAATACAGGCTTTTCCCTACGGTTCCAAACGTGGCTACATCCCTGCAACAATCAAACTCGACAAATATGCAACATAAATCACATCCAGATACATGAATCGAATGAGAATCTCCTTCTGAATTCAATGGTGCCGGTAATTGTTCTTAATTTTGTCTGTATCCATAAACCCTAAAGTGAAACCCTAACCACCATCAATGGTATATTGCGATTATGGCACGTAAACTAAGAATTAATCAAACCTAAGCGTTCAGAACTTCATGAACATCAATAATACACAGTCAAAACGCAATTATGTATGACACATTAATGAGAACGAAAGAGAATTAGAAGTGTGCAAACCGTGCGTTTTCTAGCGCAATTCTGAGCGCGTTGCTGCAAGATGACGGCCTGGACCGCCTATGAATGCTTCAAGGAATCTTATGGATGCTTGGAAGGGCCTGAATCATCCCCTATCTCCAAAACCGAATTTACTCCTTCTTCTAATTTTATGAGTGTGAATAGGGTTCTTCAAGTCCGAATTTCCTCCCCTTGTGATTTGAGTAGCTTATGTTTATATAATAGATGGAATTAGGGTGAATCTTTGGCCTTGAATCTTAATAAATCTTGAATTCAATCTTTGAAAATTGATTGAAAATATGGTCCCTAATATTTCTTTTTTTTCTCCAATTATTGATTCTCTTCATTCCAATCATCCCTTTGCTAATTTTACAGAATATATTTGATTGATTTTTGACTTAAAATCAAAGCAAATAACATTTCCCATTTATTTTACTATTTTATGTAATTTATTTATGATTTACATGAGTAAAAACCATAGAATAATTAGCAAAAATAATATAAAATAAGAAGATATGTTCTTTGGGTCGTGCATGGGCTCAAGATGAAGATTGGATAAAAATAATATGGGCCCATTTGGAAGTAATTGGATTTTTGGACCTTTTCCTTTCATATTTTCCCTTGAAATTGCTCAATTTTGACAAGGCCTAACTCTCTCAATTTTTTAGGTATGGAAGTGTTCTAGGACTTTGTGTATTGATTTGAATTTGAATAAGAGAAAATGTGTGGGCAAATTTTGGGGTATGACAATATGGCTTAACATATGGCCCTCAGCCTTGTGTGCTGATCTTGGTGTTAGTAGTTTCTGCTGTTGAATCTTACTTAACTACTAACTGTGTGTTCATGCATGACTGTCATTCTTGATGTTTTGTTTATGGATCTTTCAATACCCTTGCCAAATTATGGCCAAAATGGAGAGTAATGATTAGGATAATATTTTATATGCAAGATGTCCCGTGTATGGATTTGATCTCTCGATGTTTAGCAATAACCTCATTTATGGGCTACTTCTGTTGTTGTTGTTTTCTATGTTGATTCTGATGTGTGATATAATGTTCTACTTGTGCTACTTCATGAAGATCACATCTCACGGATGTTTTAGCCCAAATTTGCCAAAGGGGGAGATTATAGGTCCTTTTGTTTTGCTACATTCACTACGCCAAAAATGTCTTTTAAAATCGCCCTTACAAAAGCGCTTTTTAGTGAAAGCGCTCTCATAGCCTTTTAAAAAAATTTTGCTAAAAAAAAGTGCATATCCTACGAAAGCGCTTTTGAAAAGCGCTCTTATAGGTGGAAATATGAAAGCGTTTTTTAGTGAAAGCGCTCTAATAGCCTTTTAAAAAAATTTCGCTAAATAAAGTGCATACCCTACGAAAGCGCTTTTGAAAAGCGCTCTTATAGATTGACGTATGAAAGCGCTTTTGAAAGCGCTCTTATAGCCTTTCCTTACGACAGCGCTTTTTCGTTTAAAAGCGCTCTGGTACCCCATGCTTAGAGAGCGCTTTTTAAAAGCGCTTTGGTACCCCATGTTATAATTAAAATTAATAAAATTTTTGGCTTATTCTTTCAGATACGCTAGCTTCTGTACATTATCTTCTTCTCCATCAATTCGCGCTAACTCTGTTCACCAACTCCGTCCGTCTCATCACCGCCGTCCGTCTCATCACCGCCGTCCGTCTCGTCTCCGTTCGTCTCGCCTCCGTCCGTCTCCAGCCGTCTCGTGGCCGTTACCTCTCTTCTCCGACATCACTATTTTGAGGTAAAATCTTCTTCTCCAGATTTAGGGTTTTGTTCAAGGTGTGTAAAATCTTCTGCCTGTTTCTCACATGCTTTAATTTCATATGGAGTATAGAAAAAACTTTGGCATTCACTGAAATGAAAAAAAAAGCTTTGGCTAAACTTAGAGATTTTGATTTCAAGATTCAATATAAGGAAAGAGAAAATAACCTAGTTGCAGATGCATTGTCTAGAAGGGAAGATGCTCAATTACTACCACTCTCACGAAACTCTGTTATTTATGAATCTATCTTCACTTCAACTATGAATCTACCTTGTAAGCTGATTTCAACTCTCAAATAAGCTGTTTTTGCTTAAAAACTCATTGTAAAATCTTTTTGGTGATGTTTAGTTTACCCAAACTTTTCCTAAGGTTTTTGGTTCCTACTGTGAGAAACATTAAAATAAAAAAAAGCATGTAAACCCATTTGATAAAATTCAATCATGTTTGAGTGAAATTTTCAAGAAGAAATCACATGCATGTAATGCAACCAGCTAGTGTTGGTATGTCTCTAACATATGAATAACAGCAACACATCCTTCACTTCTAAGATAATGCATCATCAAATCCAAAAGTAAGAATGGTACTGAATTAATCTGAAAAGTGAAATTGATAGTTACCATTTAGAAGTCAAACGCCTTATCCATTAGGCCACAGGTGCTACTTGTTACAATAAATGTCAATAGCTATTACTTCATTAGTTTACACACTACCCGCTTGCAATACTCATATATTATATAAAGTATAATAAAATAGGTTTTAATTGATTGCTAGAGTCCCCTCCTACAACTTTTATACCAATCTTCCTAGTCTTAAATATCCTAGAACTAGGGATCTCAATTACATGCATTATTCTTACATCCTCCACATGTTTGTTAACACTTTCTTGGTTAACCTATATCCCCCCTCTTTGCAAGGTATTATTCTAAGAATTTCTCATACGTTATCCCAAAAGTGGAATTTTTGGGGTTTAGTCGCATGTCGTACTTTTTACCTTCTCCTAATATGGCCTCTAAGTGGGTTATATGTTCTTCTTGCGCTTTGGACTTGATAATCATGTTGTCCATGTAAATGTATAATCATACATTGCATTGAATTTCTTGTATAGGTCTGACTGGATTGATAACTTTGGATTTCTTTGGAGCTCGTATCATTGACTCTGGTACTACATATTTACGAGTATGTACACACTTCAAACTATTGTTGATTTCATTTGTTCAATCGATTTTGTCTTGGTGGCTACTAACTTTGTGAATTTGCTATAGGGGTAACTTGTGTAGAGTGAAAGTTTGATCGTTTCTCGGCCTAGGTCGACGCTTGGCGTTTTCTTGAGTTCGGTAACATCCGAGGTAAATTTCTTTCTCAAATTACTGGTATTATGATGAATTTGTCTGAAATTGTGTGATTATATATGTTGCGTTTTATTGCTCCGGATTCATTCCTTTTATACTTTGCGTTTTGACAGAAACGCATTATACTGACATTATGATGTGTTATAATATGATCACATGCACCTACTTTTTGTAACCACTTGATTTTAATATTTTGTTTAATGGTAAACTACAAACATAAGAGTACCCTCCTTGATAGCTCATTAGTTTTATGTGTTTAGAGAGTTAATATAGGATACAAAATTCCAAGATAATAAGTTGCTCTTCTATTTTTCATGCACTATCAATTTCTTGGCTTATGATTTCTAACAAAAACTATAGTCATGTTATCTACTTTCAAAGAAGAAATGAAAGAGGCTCAAAAGCTTTGCTAATTATTCTGACATGTGGAATATTCTCGATGTCAATTTCGTTAATCGTTAAGTGATGAACTTACTAACTTTGTGAATTGAATTCGCTATAGGGGTTACTTGTGAAGAGTTAAAGTTTGATCGTTTTTGTTTAGCTTAATTAAGACATGGATAAGACATGGATGAATTCAAACCGATTGTCGAAAGAGTACGAGAAAGGGGTATGGGAATTCGTTAAGTTTGCGGTTGCGCACGCCAAAGACCCGATTCGAATGGCATGTCCTTGCATGGGTTGCTGTTATGGGGGTAAGGTTGATGGGAATCAGTTGGCATCGCATTTACTACGGTTTGGAATTGATAGAAATTATACAGTTTGGAGTTTGCATGGTGAGAAAAGTAACGGGAATGTTGAGTCGAGATGTAATACGAAGTATGCTTCAAATGACAATTGCACAGACACATACGATTATGATCGAGCCGAAGAGATTGCAGAAGCGCTTGAAGAAGATCTCGAGGATTGTCCCAAAATGTTCGAGAGGTTGGTAAGCGATGCAGAGAAACCGTTGTATAATGGTTGTTCAAAATTCACAAGATTGTCTGCGGTGTTAAAGTTGTACAACTTAAAGGCGGACAATGGATGGTCGGATAAAAGTTTCACAGAGTTATTAGCCCTTATGAAAGATATGCTACCAGAGGATAATGTTCTTCCCAATCGAAGGTATGAAGCCAAAAAGATGTTGTCCTCTATTGGCATGAGCTATGATAAGATACATGCATGTCCAAATGATTGCGTTTTGTTTCAAAACGAGTATGCAGCGTTGAATGAGTGTCCTAAATGCGGTGCCCCTCGATATAAGAAAAAGTTGTCCCGGCCAAAGTCTTATGGTATTTTCCTATAATTCTGAGATTTAGACGCATGTATCGTAGTGAAACCGATTCAAGACTGTAATACGGTGAATTGACTTTATCGAAAATGTTGCGGTAAGCAAGAGTCGCCACCGACTTTTATTTATCCAAATTAACAGAAAGGCTAAAAGAACAGGAAAAACCTTTTAAATAAAAACTGAGTTCGGGGGGTAATTTATACAAAGGGAAGGTGTAAGGCACCCTTTGCATCCATGGTTTTCCATGGGCTCTTAATTTCTTTGCTCTTTAGTTTTAAAGCCAAAAGTTCAGAAATGTAGAAGAAGGAGAAATAAGGACTTTAGCTCGTAAATGAGCGTAGCCTTTTTGAAGGTTTATGAAAAAGTGTAAGAAAAAGATTTGAGCCACAACAAAGCAATTAGGGGCAAATTACCTGGTTAGATGAAAAATGTTCTTTTTAGCCTTTCAGGGCTATCCCTACCATAGGAGGGTAAGGAAGTCCTTTGATTTGGAGGTTGGAGGGTCGTCGAATTATCGTTCGCCACAAGACTGTCCCTGCCATAGAGGGGCGGGTAATCTAGGGGAAGGATCAGAATAACCATTTATTTTTTAGGCAACCGGAGGATACCTCAGCACTTCGTAGGCAACTTCGAGGGACGAGATCATATTAGCGAATCGAAGGCAGCATCATTAGGGACTTATGATCTGAATGAACCGAGGGCAACATTGCTGAGGTATCCTCGTATTCGAGGGACTTGGCTATTCTGCATTAAAAACACAAGGCAACGGGCAACAGGCAACAGGCAACAAGAGGGGTACCATAAAAGGTGTGTGGGTGCAACAATCACGTGGTTAACTTCGATTACATTTATCTTGTAAAATTAATGATTCTAATTCAATTCGAGGTTACACTCCCTAAATTACTAACCACGCAGTTTATATATACAGTGTGAAGTGCCTTCAAGGCCAAGCATTACAAACCAGAAGCAGTTACATGATAAACCATGGGGTAGGGGAAAAATCAATAATAAAACCCCAACAGAGCAGTAGGTCCGACATAAGTAATAATTAAAAGAAAAAATAAATAGACTGAGTTTTAGGGTTACCGAACATCCGAGCCTTGACCGGTTGGTTAACCCTGAAAATTGGAAAAGAAAAATAAACAGAAGGGTAAGTGTAGGATGAGTTCATTATCATTTGAAGGTAAACCCTAATTAAATAAAAGAGGCAAGATAACAAATATTTAAATAAGTATCGAGTCAGGACTTAGCTTTTGATCTGATATGGCGCGTAGTCGGACGAACCCTAATGGTAACCCTGAAAAACTGCACAAAAGAAGGAAAAAAATTCAGTGTAGGCACGATCTTCGTAAACCCTGATTAGGGCACGAATTAACTATGGTTAATAGAATAAATAAGATCAATTTAATTAATTATTGGTATTCTACCTAATTAATTAAATCGGTGAAAATAAGGTTTTGATTAAATATCTAACCCTAATATATATTTTTATCAATTAATAAAAATTAATTAACTAATTAAACAAGTGATTTAAATAAATTAAATTAATTTAAAACCATTTAAAATAAAATTATTAACAAAAATTAAAATAAATAAAATAAAATTTTATTTATTATGTTTTTTTTGTGAGGAAACAAAAGAAAAAAGAAGTTAGAAAAAGTTTTGTTTTTAAAAGATATTAAAGGGAATTATATTAAAATCAAATAAATAAACACCATATGAATAAATAAAATAAAAAAACAAGCTATATGGTAATAAGTAAAAAAACATTTATATAATTGAAATAAAAAAAATTATTAGGAAAAGACTTAGCTGGCTGATCCTGTATGGTACTGATCTGAGCGCCCATGATACACTGCAATTCCCTGCACGTTGGATCATCTCTGGCAGTGATATGATGAGTGTGATGTGAGGGTGTACCAGGTGGTCGACGAGGATGCGCGCGCTGGATCCGTGAAATACTTGTAGCAAACAAATTAACAAAAAATTAAGTTAAAGAGCAGCACCTGGGGTTCGAACCGCTGCCTCTTCGCTAACACTCCACACGCCTTGACCAACTGGGCTGCTTCTCAATCGTTGTTAACCTGATACGCGTGGCTTAAGGGACGCGTTTCCGGATGCTTCAGACCTTGGCTAAGATTGCAGAATGATCAGTGATGCTCTAGGAAGGTGTTTGGGTCTCTTAATCTCCTTGAATCGACCTCCAACTTTGAATTCAATCCCTCACTTTTCTTGAATAATTTTGAACTTGTATGGTGCTCTTTGACTGCAAAAAAAAATCTTCCCCTAGCATTTGATCATCTTTTGGTATATATGGAGACTGATCTAGGTCAATAAAACTTGAAAGAATCTTGTTGAATCTTAAATTGCAATTTGGAAAAATTTGATTCATAAAAGCTTCCAAATTTGGTCCAATCTTGATTCAATCTCTTCCAATTTTAATGTGCACGAAATTTGGTTGATATTTGGAGTTAATATTGTTTGGATTTGGTTATAAGTGAATTCCCAATCAAATCTTTGATTTCTATTTGATTTATTTGAATTTAATCACCTTTTTTAATGAATAAAAATTCATATAAAATCAAATAAATCTCAAAAATTCGTCGTAATTGAAATGGATGTCTTGGATAACTTGTGGAACAAGATTGGGACATAAAAAGTTGGGCTCCTTTGCAAAAAAAAAATTCAATTTGAAGCCTTTTGTTTCACATTTTCCTTCTCAAAATCGTCCAACTTTGACAAGGCATATCGCCCTCAATTTTTAAGGTATGGAGGAGTTCTAGGACTTTTTGGAAACCTCAAGATGTCTTCTACAAGCCACTTTGGAAGCTTTTTTCCATTTGAGCATTTTATCTTGATGATATTGGCTTTGACAAAAAACTGCTTTCGGTTGACTTTAGAAAAGGACCTATAATCTTTTGATCCATATCTCTCAAATGAAGCATTTTTAGACTTGGCTTGGGAGAGACAAAATTGTACAGAATTCAATTTCCTTCAAATTGAGCTTTGGATGAGAAATTTCTGATGTTCCATGTAGGAGTTATGGCTGGTCAAAGTTCAGTTGACTTTCTCCTATGAAAACCCTAATTTAGAAACTTTTGGATTTGTTGATTTCTGATTTTTTGATGAACCATGATCAATCCTTTATCAAATGGTGAATGATACTTCAAAATGAGGGTGTTGACAAAAAAATCAGGAGTTTTGACTGTACTTTGACCACAGTTGACTTTTAGGTCCAATCAGTCGACTGTTGACTTTTTGAGCAATTGAGTGATAAACTCCTTGAATTGAGACCTGAATTTTGTCATGGATGTAGTTTGGGATATCATAAACCATATGAGATGCTTTGGAGCTTTTCATCCATAGATTTTCTTCAGAACAACAAAACCCTAGTTTCTTGAACCTTTGTTTAGGAGGGATGTCTTTGAGTCTTGAACCTTGATAGGAGTTTGATTTAAGAGAAATAAGATGGGCAAATTTTGGGGTATGACAAAGACACTTGACTTGGCATGCAGATGAAAGAATTATTGATGGAAAGTTGCGACATCCGGCAGACTCACCACAATGGATGAAAGTTGATAGTGAATATCCTGAATTTGGAAAAGAAGCAAGAAACCTTCGCTTGTCATTGTCTACTGATGGAATGAATCCGCATGGTATTCAAAGTATCTCGCATAGCACCTGGCCTGTGATTCTTATGATTTATAACCTACCTCCGTGGCTATGTATGAAGCGTAAGTACATGATGTTATCTATGCTAATTTCTGGGCCTAAACAACCAGGGAATGACATAGACGTATACTTGGCACCCTTAATCGAAGATTTAAAGTTTTTGTGGGAGAACGGTGTGGAGGTTTACAATGGGTATAGGAAATAAAGTTTCAACTTGAGGGCGATGTTGTTTGGAACAATTAATGATTTTCCAACATACGGAAATCTATCCGGGTACGGCAATAAAGGTCAAAAAGCGTGTCCTGTTTGTGAAGATGAAACCGATACGACACGATTGGATCTTTGTCAGAAGAATGTCTTTCTCGGCCATCATAGATTCTTAAATTCTAATCATCACTACCATGGGTGGAGAAAAGCATTCAATGGAAAGGCCGAACAACGTACAACCCCGCCTTTTTTGATAGGTGATCAAATTTTTGAAAAGGTGAAAGATGTGAGCACTCAGTTTGGCAAGCCTTTTGCACATTCACTTGTCAAGGGTGGGTGGAAGAAGAAGTCAATTTTTTTTGAACTTCCATATTGGAAGTCGTTGTACGTAAGACATTTCCTCGATGTTATGCATATTGAAAAAAATGTATTTGACAGCGTTATAGGTACGTTACTCAATATACAAGGAAAGTTTAAGGATGACCTTAACATAAGGAAGGACATGGTAAACATGGGAATGAGAACTGAATTGGGACCCGTGACGAAAGGAAGACGAACATATTTGCCACCTGCTGTTTACACTCTATCTAGAAAGGAGAAGAAAACATTGTGTAAGTTCCTCAGTGAAGTTAAAGTTCCAGAAAGCTACTCATCAGATATTAGAAGACTTGTGTCCATGAAAGACCTCAAGTTAAAGAGGTTGAAGACGCATGATTGCCATGTTATAATGGAATATTTTTTAACAATAGGTATACGTTCTATTCTTCCAGAAAAAGTAAGAAGCGCAATAACTAAACTGTGTTTTTTCTTCAGGTCAATTTGCAGTAAGGTGATCGATCCCGCAATCTTACCAACATTGCAAAAAGAGATAGTTGTTACTTTATGTGATCTTGAAATGTATTTTGCTCCCTCGTTTTTTGACATAATGGTTCATCTAGTCGTTCATCTTGTGAAAGAGACACAATTGTGCGGACCAACTTATATGAGATGGATGTACATTGCTGAACGTTATATGAAAATATTAAAAGGGTACGTGAAAAACAGAAGTCGACCGGAGGGTTGTATTGCCGAACGATACATTGTTGAAGAAGCGGTTGAGTTTTGTACTGATTTTCTGTCAAATGTTCAATCAATTGGACTCCCCAAATCTCATATTGTTGAAAAAAAAGAAGGAAAAAGGCTAATTGGAAATAAAGTTGTGACAGTATCAATGGTCGAGCGGGATCAAGCGCACTTGTATGTTCTGCACAATGAGATTGAGGTTGAGCCGTATGTTGAAATGCACAAGGTTGTTCTCTGAGATTTAAATCCGAATAGAAATGAGAATTGGATAGTACGACAGCACAATCGAAGTTTCATACCGTGGTTTAGGGAACATATTTATTCAAAGTATCGTTCAGATCCTGCTTCAGTAACAAAAAGGTTGAGATGTTTAGCATATGGTCCAAGTATAATTGTGTTTTCTTATAGCGCATACGCAATTAATGGATACACATTTTATACCAAAGAACAGGATGATAAAAGTACTATGCAAAATAGTGGTGTTACCTTGGTAGCTGAAGCAATGCACATATCAAGTGCGAATGACTTAAATCCGAAATTTTCAAATTTGTCATATTTTGGGGTTATCGAGCGCATTTTGGTGTTTGATTACGCGAAGTTTCAGATTCTTGTATTTGGTTGCAAGTGGGTTGAAAATAATAATGGCATACGAATGGATAACCGACTTTATTCATTTTGTACCGATTGTTGTATACTCAATTTGTATAGTTTTTTTCAATTTGTATTCCGATTGTTACAATACTTATTCAATTTTGGTGCATATTTTCGTTTTGTACATAACTTTTGAACCATGTATCCGTTTGTCGACTTCTTTACATGTAACTATACTATTTTGACGATTCCGGAGCTGCTCATGCACTTATCTTTACATTTAGGGACTGTTTTTTTATCGGTTTTGCTTTGGAAAACCGACTTTATTTTTGAGTCCGTGGGGACGTTTTACCATAGCCATGTAAATTTCGTTCAATTCCGACAACTTTCTTTTTTTGACGCTTATTTTGATTTCACCGATTTCGATTCCGATTTACTTGTACATGCATGGTTTGACTTCCATTTGACTTGTATAGATTGTTAGCTTATTAATAGTGTACTAATGTGCTTTAGTTTGTTTGATACAAGTTCAATGGCTAGTAATCAAGAAAACTCACAAGAAAACTCACAAGATAGAGATGCTCCGGATACAAATCCTCCACCTGATACATCATCAAAAGAAGTTGCACGAGGCATCACCATTATGAAGGGAATCATTCGACATAGAGACCAAGGATTAATATATAATTTGGAATGGAATTCTGATAACCAACCAATTGGTCCTAATTATGCAAAGTTGACAAGCTATATTGGTACACTTGTTCGTATGCATATTCTAGTCTCCGTAGCTAAATGGAATCTAAAAAGCAAAGAGTTGGACGAGAAAAAAGACGCGATTTGGGACGAGCTTAAGGTATCATATATGGTTGTTGTTATTATCTTGACGATAATTTGTTTAAATTACTTATACTAACACACTCAATGCGTATGTTTTTTTGCAGAGGTCTTTTAACATACCAGGTGAGCGTAAACGCTACATACTTGGTTTGGCCGGAAAAAGATATAGAGGGTGGAAAGCTTTTTTAATAAACACCTATCTTAAGGATAAAGATGGAAACTTTCTTGAAGAGGCACCGGGACGGCCAAAAAAATATGAGCTATTCATTGATGAAGAAGATTGGGCTAAGTTTTTAGAGCAAAGAGATGAAGCTTTTCGGAAAAGGAGTGCCACAAATAGTGCGAGAGCATCAAAACCCGCGTATCCATACAAAAAAGGGCGTTTGGGATATGCACGCTTAGAGGAAAAAATTGTAAGTAAATAGAAATGCGTTTTAATTAATTGTCTAAATGTGTTTTATTTGACGATTTTATCATTTTTGTCAATGCATAGTTAGAGAAGACAAAAAGTGAGGAAACCTCACTTCCAGTACATGTGTTGTGGAAGGAAGCTCGTGTGGGCAAGAATCAAGCTGTTGATCTCGATGTTCAAAGAGTTTATGCTGAATGTGTAAGTATAACACTGTGTCTTTAATTAAATCAAATGTTTTTTAATATATAATTAATTTTTTATCTCCACTAATAATTATTGAAATGTAAATGAATTACAGGAGACTATGTCGCAATCGGTATCCACTGATGAGGACCAGGATGATAGGAGCGTACTTAGTAGAGCACTAGATGCTCCTGAGTATCCTGGTCGGGTGAGGGGTAAAGGTCATGGTGTGACTCCAACCTCTTTTTACAAGCATTCTAGGAGAAGAAATCCAACCAATGAAGAAGTGTTGCAAAAATTGCAGGAATTACAAGCACAAGTCTCTGAATTGCAAAGAGATAAAGAGATGTATATGAGAGAAAAGTGCAATACTTCATTGGTGAAAGAAACTAGTGATAAAGCTAGTATCAACTGTCAAAGAAAATTTCCCGAGGTAATTATAAATTTTTTTCCTTACAAATTGTTCTATTTTATTAATGATAATGACTCTATATTTAATATTGGTTTAGGGAATTTCATCTTGCCAACTATACTTATCGTCATCGAATTATCGCCTAGTTGGCAAGGGAAAAGTGCACAACACTTTGGGAGATTTACTTCACCATAGACCGCTCCCGGATGGATACCTGAAAGTATCAGTTGATGTTGTATTAGATCATGATGCGGTGCTACCGGTACCTGACATGGTCTCGGAGAAAACATTGCTGCGAGATGCAATAGGGTCATTTGTTGCATGGCCCTCGGAGCTCATTATCATTGGTGATGAGGTATATTAAAAACCATTATGAATCATTTAGTTTTCGAATGTCAATTCTGCACCGTTACGTTAATTATTTTTTACATTTTAATTTTAGACTGCTCCTACAAAACCCGCAATTAAGGGTAAAGGGATTTTAATGGAGGAAGAGTCTGTTGCATCACTAAAAGAGGTACATTTAAAGTATTAATATATAATCTGAATCTAAAACTGCATGATTTTATATTTGACCTAACTTATATGATTTTTAGGCATCTTCTAGGGGGTCACAACAAGTGATGCAGCAAGTTCATAGCATACCACCCAAGGATCCTCCGAATCCAGCGGCAAAAAAAGGTGGTGCTTTTGTGCCTCGATACCGGACGACGCTCGAAACACTTGTTGATATGTCCGATTTGAAGGATGGTGCTTTCCGTGAAATCAATATGGATGAAGGTATCTTTGGTATTGAATTCCTATCAAATATTGCACTAGATGACTTGGAAGAGATTTTTACGCATGAACAACTAGGTGTCGGTAATATGCACTCATACATCCGGTAATATTCACTCATCCGATATATTATTTAATTAGTCGAACAATTTATTTACACATTTCAATGAAAATAATCTAATGTTTATTATGTTTTTATTTAAGGTTGTTGTATGACAAAGTGTTGCGCGGGACTGCATTGTCAAACAGATTTCGTTTCGTGTCTTCCGCCCATTGCAGCGGAATGACAATTGCTACGGAACCGGAATCAGTTAGACAGTGCTTAGTCGATAGATTCCTGTCCACCAGTAATACAGAAATTCTGATTCTTTGGGCGTATAATACCCGACCAGTAGGAGAAGTGGTATATTTTCTGAATTCGGTAGATGGTGAGTGGACCAATTATCCGGCTATGAAGTCAATGATTGATACGTAAGTGGGATCGTTCTAAATATTCGTGTATATTTATATATTTAATTATTTGTGAGATTGATCTAAACATATGCTTTTATATTTTTGTTAGATCAATACAAGTGTTCCGAAGTCAAAGAGACGCACAGGTATCCCGAAATAAATCAAACAACATTACTTGGATCAAATTGGAGGTACATTAATTTTCAAAATTTTGCTTATAATATTTATGCTACTTGATAAAACAAGACAACTATAAAATCTTATTTGTTTTTCTATGTAGTGTCCGATACGGCGAAACAGTTCAGATTGCGGATACTATGTTTTGAGGTTTATGAAAGAAATCATTCAAACAAATCAATTAGAGATTCCAATCACGGTATGGATTTATAACTTAAGATAATTTCTTATAATTTATTACATTTAACTAAATCATTCATATTATGTTTTTGTTATGTAGTACTTTGATGACTTCTATGCTGCTTCTTACACGAGACTTAAGTTGGAAGAAATCAAAGAGGAATTCTGTCAATTTTATATTCAGCAACTATTCATATAGGTATGAATACATTATTGTGTGAACAGTTTTATGAATACATTATTTTGATAATGACTTTGTGTTTGAGTTTCTTTGGTGGATGTTGGTTCATTTTGCTTAATATTAGTTGAAGATGATGACGTTGTTATATGAGTCATGTTTGTTTTTGTTGTTGTTAAGTGGTGCTGATAGTTTGATTTGAAACTAGATTGATGACACATTACATTGGTGGATTGATGACACATTACAATATTGGTGGATTGATTTGAAACAGATAGTTTGTTTCATGTTTGTTTTTGTTTTTGTTGAGCCTTTAATTGACCGTGTTGTTCTGTTCATACTTTGCAGGACCAGGCCGGGAAACGATCAAACTTTTGAAGTATAATATTATACTACTCTAGGTGGTTACTGGTTACTAACTTTGTTCATATTGTTGCCAATATTTGAAGTATAATATTGTTGATGTTACTGATTTAGTTTGTTTGACATGAGTTAGTTACATGTGAATTGAACTATAATGATGTATATATATAATTTTGGATATTATAATGGTATTATATTAGTATATATATTGTCCTACCTATGGTTGAAAATATATCACAGGTCGAAAATATAATACAGGTCGAAAATATTACAGGTCGAAAATATTACAGGTTGAAAATATATTACAGGTCGAAAATATTACAGGTTGAAAATAAATATAAATTACAGGTCGAACTGGGAGGCTTAAATTACAGGTTGCACTTTAAAATACCTCATTTAGCAACGACAGCGCTTTTAAAAAACGCTCTTAAAGGGCCACCTACTAAAGCGCTTTATTACTAAAAGCGCTGCCTAAGATTAAAAAAAAACATAAAAAATTAAAAAAAACGCAACCTACGAAAGCGCTTTTGGAAAAGCGCTCTTATAGGGGGCTACCAGAGCGCTTTTCTGGAAAAAGCGCTCTTATAGGGGGGCTACCAAAGCGCTTTTCTGGAAAAAGCACTCTTATAGGGGGGCTACCAGAGCGCTTTTCTGGAAAAAGCGCTGCTATAGGGGGGATACGAGAGCGCTTTTCTGGAGAAAGCGCTCTTATAGGGGGGCTACGAGAGCGCTTTTGGAGTTTCAAAAGCGCTGTCGTTACCTACGGCAGCGCTCTAAAAGCCCAAAAAAAACGCTTTTAAAGCCCTTTTCCGTAGTAGTGATTAGGTTATGTTATTATCTTTGTATATATATATATATATATACATTGTTGAACTAACCCCACATGCATGAGATATTTATCCATCCACCATCCACCATCCATCATATCATTCATACATGAAATGATCTTGAGGTATATCATCCTTTTATTCATTCAACTTTTATCCTTGAGTTTGTACATTGATATTTTGTTAAACTCATCCTTGATTGTATATATGATACATATATTATATCACACACATCACTTAAGATAGTCACCATGATTGGTTGCTTAAGATGTTGCCTAAACTCCAATGGAATGAGAATGATATTAACTAAAATTATCAAGGTACTCATTCTCTTTTCCAACTCTCTTACTCTGTGCTTAGTATTGTTAAAGCTTTGCATCCCCTTTGTTTTGAAAATGATTTTGCATTGTTAAAGCTCAACCTTTTTAAATCAACCATTGATTTTGTATTGGTAAAACTCAACTAACCTTTTTTATTAAACCTTTGCCTTGTATTATTAAAGCTTTGCACCTTTTAAAACTTGTTAAGTATTATTAAAGCTCAACATTTTAAAAATTCGTTGGGTATTGTTAAAGCTCAACACCCAAAAAGATTTTTCCTCTTGGCTCTTTATTTTCCTTTTAAGAGGAACTACAAAAGCTCTGACTTCCCTATTGCACATAAGGGGGTATGTAGGCTCAAGATGCGATGTCTTATCTCACTTTTAAAATCTTCTTTTTTCATCCTCCCACTCTATTAAAAAAAACACAAAAACAGTTTTTTATAACAATAACAAAAATAAAGTGCGGTGGCGACTCTGTTAAAATATCTGAGTTAAGTCCATCAATGGCTCTAGCCTCACACATTTCACCGCTACAACCACCAAGTCCACTCCGCACCACTGTTCTAGAGATTAACATAACTGTTGTAAGAGTCCAACATCATCAATTAACATCAACTATGGTTACAGCTAGAGCTGTCAAAATAGGTTACCCCATATGGGCCGACCCGTCAGGCCCAAAAAATCGTAGGGTTTTGGCCTTAAAATTAGAGCCCATATTTTTCAGGGTCTTTTTAGCCCAGCCTTGAAAAGCCCGCTACCCATTTGGACCAGCCCATATAAGCCGTGGATAGCCCATTTGGCCTGCATAATTATAATTTTTGAAAAAAATATATTAATATTTATATTATCTCACTCTAAAATAGTATATTGATTTTTCTCACTTCACTAAATTTCATCTCTATTTTATTCAATCTTTCTCTTTTAAATATTATACATTAATATAATCAACATTTTTTCATCGTACTATATTAGTTTTCTCTTATAATAAATATTCAAATATCATTTTATACAATTTAGACATATTGTATTTAGAAACACATTATAGTATTTATACGAGATAATATAGTATTTAAAAATGTATTATATTTAAAATTACATAATTTTTAATTTTATTTATAATAAATATTATGGAATTTTAATTTTAATTTTTTAAATAAAAAAACTCATTTAGGGCCAGGTAGTCCGAAACTCATCTAGGACCAGACTCGGGTAATAGATCTCGAGTCTATATTACCTAGGGACTTTTAGTCCAGCCCGGTCCGTTTAGGACCGGGTAGTCTATATCAACAACTCTAGTTCTAGTATATATATATATATATATATATATATATGTATATATATATATATATATATATATATATATATATATATATATATATATATATATATATATATATATCTTTGTGCGTTACATAGATGATGGCTAGCATTTATAAAAAATAAGGGCCTAATTATTTGTTTTTAAATTAAAAGTAGGTTTGTGTTATGGAAAGGGCAAGCGAAAATTGAGACAGCAAAAAGAGTATGTGCCGGTAGGAAGTCGATATGTTAAGAATTGCCGTTTGCAACCAAAAAATTGTTAAGTCATTGAATCGTTAATATAAATCTTAAGTTTCAACTAATGCAGATTTAAGTCAAAATTTTCACTAAGCCAAAGGAGTGAGTGAAAGGGTGTATCAATATATAATAATTAAATAAATTTAGTAATGTATGTGACTGTATTTCACGTCTCTGTTAGTATTTTTCATCCATTTTTAGACAATCTTTGTTAGACAAAAATAGTCTTTGAAAGGACACATTTTTGGAATATGTAATTAGTGATTGAAAATTATGCAACTTGAAAGGACACATTTTCCAATTCACACAATTTCAAACTTCGCCACCATGTGATAACAAAATATTAGGTTACAATGTTGAAAATTCACAAGGAAATATTGAATTATAGTAAATAAAGTGCCACGTCATTACCGATTAAAGAATGAGACATACACCTATGATTACTATAAAAACAAGTAGTCACTCTTGTGTTTCATGCACCCAACACACTAAACATGGCTTCCTTAACCTTCCTAGTGTCACTCCTTCTTGCTCTTGTCATTCCTCATGGGTTTGCCAACTATGAGACACCTCCAATTTATCAACCACCCGTAAAAACACCTCCAATCTACAAGCCACCAGTAGAGAAACCTCCCGTCTACAAACCACCTGTTGAGAAGTCTCCTGTTTACAAACCACCAGTAGAGAAGCCACCTGTGTATAAACCACCAGTTGAAAAACCTCCTGTTTACAAACCTCCTGTTGAAAAACCTCCCGTTTACAAACCACCTACAGAAAAGCCACCAGTATACAAACCACCAGTTGAGAAGCCTCCGGTTTACAAGCCACCAGTAAAAAACCCTCATGTGTACAGACCTCCAGTTGAAAAGCCTCCAGTCTACAAGCCACCAGTTGAGAAACCTCCAACATACAAGCCACCAGTTGAGAAACCTCCGATTTATAAGTCACCGGTTGGGTATCAGCCACCAGTTTACACTCCTCCTCCGTATTAGAAAATGCTATTAAGGAAGTATGCTAAATAAGAAATATATAAGGTTTACAAAGCATGGAATCTATATTCTTGTAATCTTTATTTCAATCCTTTGTTTACAATGTCATTGCGGAAACAAGAATGTGAATGTAAAACTGAAAAAAAATTGTGCTTTTGTTCTCTATATTATAAATAAAAGCATCATGGTTTAAATGTTGTTTTATTTTGTCTGTACTAATCAACATCAAGAATTGATCAACTTAATTTCTTGTTCTTCTCCATTCTTAGTCTTAGAATCCTACTTTTCATAGTTAAGTAGAAAGAGAGACTAACATATAGCGTCAAGATCTCTTGGTGGTTATGAATCATCATTGAGAGATGATGCTTTTGATGCTCTTTCGCATTTCCTAACACATAGTTTTATGATAACAACTCACATAAGAGAATAATTGATCCTCTAATGTTTGCTTAAGTATGCAAACTATTTTTTTTGAGTGAGTGAAGAAAATTCTATAATCTTATTGTTTTGAGAAAACAAACACTCTAGTGTCTCTGTGGTGTACACTATTTAACTTATTTGACTCAAAGTGAATACTACAAAAAATTTAATAAGAAATATTTGTATGGTATTTTAATTTGTCAAGGCATGTCTAGATAATCAATTCAAATTACTTATTGATAGCTTGCCAATATGTTGTACCTCATTTTCCAGGCAGACTTAAATCTTGCAGTGCCTCATTTTCCAAACTTAATTTCCTAAATACTCCAATCTCAAAAAAATTAATACACCCTACTTTTTCAATATTTGATACAAACAATACCATATTATTTAATAGTTTATATTAAATTATAAATTGATATTATTTTATATATAATAGTAAAATATTGAAAAAATAAAATAATAAGAAAATTTCTTTACCCACCTCCCTAGGGGTCACCCCCAGCGAAAACCCCACTTTACCCTTGCTTCGGAAATGCATTTCCGAAGTATTTTTTTTTTTTAAATTTTCTCAGACTTCGGAAGTGCATCTCCGAAAACACCAAATGGGGGGTGTTTTCAGAGATGCACTTCCGAAAATACCTTTTTTCAGATTTTGGGGGGTTTCGGAAATGCACTTCCGAATTATGCAGAAACTTTGTTTTTTTTTATGTTTTTCGAAACAGACTCATATTTTTAATTAAAGGAAAACGCCAAATAAAATAAGCGACATATAAACAGAAAATACTAATATGATAAATCAAATCCAAATAATATATACAAGCCGATCCAAATAGTAATAGTGTGCGAAAGATAAAATCTGTAAAAAAAAAAAAACCCGGACTCCTACTGGGTATGCCTAACCCTCTCTCCCTGGGACCTCCTCTGCCGCCTGTATGCCGCCACACGGCCCGCATTAGTGACGATCATCTCCATCACGGCGACTGCCTCTGGACCGCTCTGATGAACGACACCTCGATCCAACGCGTCCCGCCCAAGCATCTCTATCCGCTGGCAGATCTGCAGGAGATCAATGGCGTGGTCATCCTCGGCCTGCTAGTTCTCTAGGATCTCCTCGTGTGCTGGCCTAGGAGCGCCGGGAGCGTCGGGTCTCAGCAGAGCATGTGACACCCGGTAGAACCATGTGACGTACCCATCCACACTGTGCCAGTCTTGGGTGACCCGAATGCAACGATACTCCTCCGGTACCATATGACACTCCCAATCCTCAAATATGCCAGTGAGCTGCACTCGGGTCACTGTGTCGGGAGCAGCCTCAAAAGGTGACCTGGGTATCATTTGCACATACCCAAACTGTCGCATGCACCGCTCAGGGAGATACCGGACCATGGTGCTGGTCCCGCATGCCAACCAGCCAGAATATAAAGATATGCCGTCAAAGGGGACAGCATGAGTGTAGTCGCTGAATGGCCTCTAAGTAACGTCATCGTGCATCGTGCGGTCGAGGTACCCACGGTATGGTCCCACTGCATTGTTCCCCCTTTGGAGAACGTATCTAGCAGCCCTGGGCATGGCGTCATCGTACTCAGGATCAATATGGAATCCGTGGATGCGGGAGAGGTAAGAGATGATCCAGCTCTGAAACACAAACACGATAATGTATTAAAAATAAATACGAATCATAAATAAATACGAAACAATTAAAATGAAACGTACCGTAAGTAGTGTGCAGGATCCGATCAATTGCCTCGTCCTCTAGTTGGAGGCCTCATTCAGCTTCTAGTATAGGTATGCCAGAGTAGCTGCCCCCCAGATGTCGTGATGCACTCATAGTCAGCAACTTCGGGCTCCATACCCAAATAGAGCGCCATCCACTCACTGGCTTCGATCCTCTGGATCCGGGAGTGGTGCAACAGCGCCCCCCTGATCGGCAGGTGGAGAAGACACTGCACATCATGCAAGGTGATCGTCATCTCCCCAACCGGTAAGTGGAAAGAAGACGTCTCTCTGTGCCACCGCTCCACAAAGGCCCCCTGCATGCCGTGGCTGATGGTGGTATACCCCGTCATGCAGAGCCCACTAAGCCCTGAAGCTCTCGCCGCGTCGTTAAACCACTCAGTAGTTGGTTTAAACAGACTGAAAACCTTTCGGGAGTGGTTCACCATTTTCAAAGGCTCCCTCTCCTGTTACAAAAAAAACAAATAAAAAAGTATGTTAAATAGACCGTTAAGAAAATACTGAATAAACGGATAAATTATAAACAGTTAAATAATATAGTTGGGCAAATTATAAAAAATACCTCTCCCTCCCAGATACGCCGAGCGACGTGCTCGTGGTAGGTAAGTAGAGGGGAAGTGTCACTGGGCCCTCCCGGGTAGCCCTCCTCCTGCTCATCCTCCTCCCCGTGTGGAGGGTCAACATCTGGTACCTCCTCCGTCTCGTGGTATGGCACTGCCTCCTCCTCCTCCTCCTCTCGCTGGCGGGAAGAAGATACCCGAGCCAGACGACTCCTCGATCCAGATGTAGAGGTACCCTCGTCCATCTGCACGGGAACTCGCACACGTCCCCGACCCTGCCCCCGTCCCTGCGTCGACGCCAGCTGCGCCGCCTGCTCGCGTCTATCAGACGCAGTCTGGGTCTCTTTACCCTTTCTGATGCGTGCATGGTTGCCTGACATGTTCCTGAAAACAATTGAAATCGATTAATATGCGAGACAACAGAAAAAACTAAAAAAATTGCATTTCTGATACATTTCGGAAGTTCATTTCCGAAACTGGGAATGGAGGTGTTTTCGGAAATGAACTTCCGAAACACCCCTGCGAAGAAGTTTTCTGCAACTTCCATGGCAGACCCCAAAATCCTAAATCAATACTACTTTTATTCATTCTAAACAACCTAAATATCAGTACCAACCTATCTTAATGTGATTTTTGCAATTTCTAAACACCCTAATAGAGATATGAATAATGGATCTAAAAATTGAATAAAATTGATAAACTTACCAATTAGTGTTTGAGATGATTTAGGTTGAGATTGGAAGAAGATTTTGGCAATCTCTGATACTTCACACTTGCTTTTTGCAAAATTTTTGAAGAGAGGCTGAGTTTGGAAGAAGATTAAGGTAAAATGAATGGGGGAGGGGGCTGTTTTGCTAAATCTGCAAAATGCGCAGTATTTCGGAAATGAACTTTCGAAATGCTGTTTTCGGAAATGCATTTCCGAAATAAGACAAATTTTGAAAAAAAAAGGCGCTTTCGGAGATGCATCTCCGAAAATACCTTTTTCTTACATTTTGGAAATGCATTTCCGAAGTCAGGGGTATATGTGGTTTTTCACAAGAGGTGACCTAGAAGATTGGGAGGTGGGCAAAGAAATTACCAATAATAATTAAAAAATATTTCCGCCCGTTGATTTGTTGAAAGGGTTTTTGAAAATTGGGCGTGGTATAAGACCTCTGTCTACTGGTTTGTTCAATGAAGTTCTATAAATAGCAAAGTGTTATAAAGTAGTATAGTCATTATTTATTTCATTCATTACACATCTTTTGTAACCGTGGCCATTTAGGGTGTTGGGTTGTTTGATCAAGTGAATGATATTATCGTTTTGTAACAGATTTTATTTGATTTGTCATATTTCTTTTGGATATATCTCAATTATTTTCGCAGGTCAAGAAGATTTAATCTGGAACAATTTATTTTATATCCTACTGTACATAAGTTCTTAAAATTGGATACTGAGACAATTTAGAAAACTTAAGATTTTGTTCCAAGATTTAAGGAGATTTTCTGTATAAGTGGTGCAGCTCTCAGTTTATGGATCGAGTAATATTTTGGTGAAGATTTAGAAGCCCATGGGCTGCTAAGTAGTATTTAAAGGGATACCTAAACATAATGTAATCAAGACTTTTACAATTGTAAAATTAGGGGAAGCTTAGAGTCTTAGGTTTTGAGAGTCTCTTGTGTTTTATAAGTCACCCATGTATCTTTTGATACCATGAGGTAAACTGATTGTTACTTGACTGTTTGTCAAGTTATTGTTCTCACTCTTGAAGCTTTTAAGCATAGAATTAAGTATTGTTCTCAGTAAAAGTTGTTAAGTAAATCTGAGTTGTTTTGTATTGGAAGTGTAATCTTCTGTTTGGCTTCTTTGGTTTCAGTCACTGTGATTGTGATTGGTTTTTGTCACTAAGATTGTGATTGTTTTTGTCATTGGGATTGTGACTGTTTTATCACTAGGATTGTGAGTGTTAAATCACTGAGGTGATTGGTAGTAGGAAGTCAGAGGGGGATCTCATATCTAGAGAGTTCTAGGTAGAAGTTGCACAAGGTAAGGATTAGGCGAGAAATTGTAAATTGGGGCTGTTTAGGATTTGAACTAATATTATCATAGTGAATTTCCTTCATGGGTTGGTAGCCCCCAGAGTAGGTGACCTTACACCGAATTGGGTTAATAAGTGATTGTGTGATTTACTATTTTGCAATTTATTTATGCATATTTTACAGTCTGGTTTATTTGGTTCTGTATGTCAATGGATTTTTGTGTGTCAGTTAATGTTTTGCCAACGAACATAGATCTTTACCTACAGTTCTATTTGTCTGTCAATATTTCTCTTAGAAAAGTTATCTTTTTGGCTACGGCATGTGATCGTAGGTAAAAGTCGTATCTTGAAAAAAACAGTGTTGTAAATCCTGCACATTTTTTTACTCAATTATAAATAAAATTTTAATTAATAATTATAGCAATTAATAGCATTCAT